>NC_054712.1:58695254-58825254 GCF_016097555.1 Gigantopelta aegis | reverse complement strand
ATATAAAACCACATTTACACATTTGTGTTGATGTGAAGTATTCACATATATAATGAATCTGTGTATTATGACAAAACCACAAAAGTGAAACCACAAATACGGCTGTGGGCATGGGTTTTTTGTTTTTGTTGAATCTGTCATTTAACACAAAACAAGTGACACCACATACACAATGCCGTGTTGGCGTGGCTGTTAAACATGAGAAATATCCACGTATTATGATGAATGTATGTAATTTAACACAAACACTACACCACACACCGTCTGTATGACTGTTACATAGGAAAAAATATCCATATGATGTGAATTTGTGTAATTTAACACAAACATAACACCACATAATAAGTTGGTGTTCCTGCTAAACATGAAAAACATTAACATATTCATATATCTATATAATTTAACACAAACCATGTGACCATGTACACACGTTGGTGTGATTGCTATAACACAAAACAAAAGTGAAACTACATACACATGTTGATGTGACTATTATACATCATAAATACCCACACGTTAAATATAAGTTAACGTGTCACGATTTACATTTTATGACACTGCGTATCAGTACATAATATTATGTGACATTTGAACACCAGCGATCAGAACATAATATTACCGTATGTCAGACGTTTGAGTATCAATGTTAGTTGATTAACGTATTTCTGCACATCAGGGTTAGCGTATTACTGTATAAGTGACATTTGAACACCAGGGATCAGAACATAATACTACCTCATGTGCGATATCTGAGTATCAATATCAGAGGATTAACGCATGTACTATGAATATTTGGAGTAAAGATATTACCTAAGAGCGACATTTCAACACCAGAACGTGATCATATGACCTACATTTGAATATCAATGTCATCTAACATTACCATAAATTGCAATCAGTCGGAACATTACTAGATATCCGACATTTCAATGTATTAAACCAGTAAGAACGGTACCATATATATTTTCGACATTTTAACACAAGTTTTCAGAACATTACCGTACATCCGACAATGAATATTAATGTCAGAACTTTACCGTACGTCCGACATATGACTATTAATTTCAGAACATTACCGTATGTCCGATATTTTAACACAAGAAGAAGGAACATTACCGTACGTCCGACAATGAATATTAATGTCAGAACATTACCGTATGTCCGATAATTTAACACAAGAAGTCAGAACATTGCCGTATGTCCGACAATGAATATTAATGTCAGAATTTTAACATAATATTATAACCTACATTTGAACATTTGAAGTAAAAGCATTACCGGACGTACGACATAATATTATCTATAATAATATATGATTACTAATTTCAGAATTTTGCCTTTATGTCAGACATTTGAACACCAAAGGTCAAAACCGTTCAACACCAGAGGTTAAAACATAAGCTGTCGTACGTGACACTAGACGTGCCATCGAGGAAATGTTAATAATTCTTCACTAAATGTATTGTTTATTCGAAGAACTGGATACTTAGATAAATAAATAAATCAATAAATAAATATATATATATATATATATATATATATATATATATATATATATATATATATATATATATATAATCTATAGCTATATCTATAGCTATATCTATATATATTTATATATATCACTCATTCACTGACTTCAACTCAAAATAAAAACATCTACATATAAGACTTATAATCAACATTGGACATCTAATTTCTCTCTCTCTCTCTCTCTCTCTCTCTCTCTCTCTCTCTCTCTCTCTCTCTCTCTCTCTCTCTCTCTCTCTCTCTCTCTCTCTCATTTTCTCTGATTCGTTCACACTTAATAAACACATCTCACGACATACACTAACGGATATATTGCACATAGGCCTATCGTATACTTTAACTTATTGCATAAAGCCCACAACGTACACATTTTAAATATTGCACTTATCACACCAGCAATTACTTACAAATAATCCTCGAATCATAGATCAGGATTGACTTGTATCAGAAGTTTGAAGCAATGCAGTGCGACTAATTCAATATAGCTAACAACGGAAGTACCGCCGCACATAAATCTAAATAGACTTTTTGTAATATATATATGTAAATGTCTAATAACATATAAATAGACTTTCAACACATTAAAACATATGCACACGTCTATAATAACATTTAAATACTTTCAACACAAAAACATATGTACAAGCCTAAAAGACCCACCTTAAATGGACATGCCTCTAAGACATAGAACATATCTACATGTCTATAAGAACATATAAATAGACTTTAAATAAGACGTTAAAAACAAATGTACACGTCTAATAACATATAAATAGACTTTCAACATATTAAAAACCTATGTACACCACTAACAAATAGACTAACAACATAAATAACGTATCTACACGTCTAATAACATATAAATAGACTTTCAACATTAAAAACATATGTACACCACTAACAAATAGACTAACAACATAAATAACGTATCTACACGTCTATCAAAACATATAAATAGACTTATAACACATTAAAACCTATGTACACGTGTACTATAACAAATAAATAGACTCTCGACACGAATTTAATTAGAACACGTCTAACCAAACATAAATATATATATAATAACATTAATAGGCAACTACGTTCATAGTGGTAGATATTTCGACCTACTTCACAGGTACCCACCGAATTGGCACACCAATGAACACTTGTGTCTTTAAATCCCCATCCAGCACGTACCGTAATAACTTCTGAAAAAATAAACACTGTACTGGAAAATTTCTAATGGTCGAATTGAAACCTAAACCAAAGGGATATTGTTATACAGCTCTTCGTGTTCTAAATTTAATTTCAAAACTTGCTTACAATGAATTTTCGAACTTTAGCAGTTTTTTTCATTCTTGTTAATACATTCCAGCATTAAGAGTGGTACTGTTGTGAGGACATATTTGAAACTGTGCTCATATTTCAGAGACAGGGCCCAGGGTGGACATGCCCGAATCCTGAATGGATATGGGCATGATAAACCTAGTTTGATTTTGATTTGGATCCAGAAGTTACTGAAGGTACAAACCGTGCCAGAACTGAGATGGGCTAAGAGTATGGCGGTGGGGCAGAAGCGAGTTTGAGACAATACGAGGTCGTACTGAAGCCGGAAACAGCGGGGTATTTAACCACGGGTAACCGGGTGAGGTCGGGGATGTTCAACCCACTGCATATACTGTTACACGTGTGAGCTGAGAAGAATTGCACTATTCCCTCCCAGTGGTGATCGTTCGGTCCGAACCGATGGGAAAGCGAATGGATTGTTGGCGTGGTTAAATGGAAGCCACCTTCCGTTTTGGCCCCCTGTAAGCCACATATCACAAAATCTCGCGTGTCGTGCCAAGAAAAGTGTGAAAAGGCATCAGTTTTCTGCTTTGTATTTGTAACGGTCGAGAAATTTTGAAATTCTTCAAAAATGAAATCTTCCAAGATGATGTATTCTCCTTTGGTCAGTTTCTTCGCGTGGGGCTTGAAACAATTTATGACAACAGCGAAATCCGACACGCTGTCCATCTGTGCTATTAAAGGAATCGTGAACTGGATTACTCTTTGTCGAATATAATTGTTGAAGCTTGACGCCAACACGTCAGCCGTCTTGGAAATCTCTAACACATGCATCCAGTCTTCTTCGCAAGACTTCCGGCCTAGTTTCGCTTTCGCGGCACAGAAAGCGCCTCGCTTGGGACCATTCCCATTGAGCATTCCCTTGTAAACCGCGTACTCGATTCCCTCGTTGAAGGGATACAGCTCGAAACTTGCTCGATAGGTGTTACCATGGTAATCAGGCGAAGACTGGAATGTAGTGTTGTCACGTTCGAAATAAAACATGTCTATTGCGAAGTTCTCTTTAATCATTCGTGTACTGTATTCTGGAAAACAATATTAAATAGAGTATAGAATATTTATTATGGTATATTAGAGACACACACACACACACACACACACACACACAGACACACACACACACACGTATATATACGTACACGTGTTCACTGATACATCACGTTAACCTAAAATTGATAAGTCTGTCACGCACACGTTAGCTATAAGCGCAAGGGTCGTAAATGAATTTTAGTTGCAAAAGACGTTTAAATTTATTTAAAACCAGGCTTTTAAAAAAAATCATTCTTTTATTATTTTATTTTTTTAAATATTTAAGAAAATACTACATTCGCGACCTTTAGTTACCATTTATGTTACAACTGGTAGTATCCAAATCGAATTTGCTCGTTAGATACGTTTTAAAATAACTGGATATAATATAAATGTGATATCCAACGGCCATTCATATCAATGTTTTAAAGAAAATAAACTAGAAAAAGAAAACTAACATGGTGAAAGGTACATGTCATCTTGAGACAGTCTTGGCGAGGGGGGGGGGGGGGGGGAGGATGTCAAGCAGAGACCGACCAATATGTTACCAACTTATAACCGCCCCTGAAAAAACCCCCACCAAGAATAGTACATATTCCGTCATTTTAATTTGGTACTCATAATGGTCCTGAAACTAGCCTACGTCACAAGGGTCGGTGCTGTGTGTAGTTCAAGGTGAAACCCTAAACTAAATATCATCATTTTCTGAGTCCGATTCGGACCAGTGCTATATTCACACATGCACACACACTCTAAAAGAGTTTTATTATAAAATGGATGACCGAGACTGTTTACCTAATACTGCACGCCGCGAACTCCCCCGTGATGGCTCTCACAAAGATATCATAAATTGCAGGAAACGAATATCATGTTGTCATGGAAACCGTATCAACAATTTCGACTGCAGATCCTGGTAGCACTGCGCCATACTGTAAACAAACACAAAAAGATCATATTTCATAAAACTGTCCCTGTATTACACAGCGATAGACTTTATTTGGGACGTAACTAATGGTGTGTGTGTGTGGGGGGGGGGGGGGGGGGGGTGTTTGCAAGGGGGAAAATTGCCACCCCAGAAAAAAGAAAGAAGTTTTTCGTTTAGATTGCTTCCTTTGTCTACCTAGAATATACGCTACACACAACTGTGTCAGATTCTTTTTAAAAACTAAAGTTTATTTTGTTTAATGACACCACTAGAGCACATTGTTTAATTAATCATCGCGGGCGGGATTTAGCTCAGTCGGTTGAGTGCTCGCTTGAGATGCTTGCATCGCAGGATCGAACCACCTCGATAGATCCATACAACTGATATTTTTTTTTCTCGTTCCAACCAGTGCACCACAAATGGCCACAGGTTTTGTGCTTTTCTGTCTGTGGGAAAGTGCATATAAAAGATCCCTTGCTCCATTAAGAAAAATGTAGCGAGTTTCCTCTGATCACTACGTGTCAGAATTACCAAATGTTTGACATCAATTGGCCGATGATTAATTAATCAATGTGCTTAAGTGGTGTCGTTAAACAAAACGAACAAAAATTTGATCTGATACGGGAAATCCGCTATATTTTTTTCATCAACCCAAGGGCTCTTTTATATGCAAATTCTAACAGATAGGATAGTACATACCACAACTTTTGATATACGACGTTTGGTTTTTTACTACCCCCTAGTTAGGTTTTTACAGTGTATCCTCATGACATGGTCTTAAAGATAGGGGCTGGACCTAGCATTGTGGTAAAGCGCTCGCTTGATGCGCGGTCGGTCTGGGATCGATCCCCGTCAATGGGCCCATTGGGCTATTTCTCGCACAGCCAGTGCACCACGACTGATATATCAAAGACCGTGATATGTGCTATCCTGTCTGTGAGATGGTGCATATAAAAGATCCCTTGCTACTAAATCTTTTTTAGTGGGTTTCCTCTCTTAGACTATATGTAAAAATTACCAAATGTTTGACATCCAATTCAATAGCCGATGAGTAATAATCAATGTGCTCTAGTGGTGTCGTTGAACAAAACATTTTTTTTCTTTCTTTTTTTGGTGTTAAAGATATAAAGGTAATTTTGGATGATAATTTAAGATATAAAATGTGCTAAGGTGTAACTTCCTGTATTCTGCAAGCTTCATTTCCAACAGCATTACGTGTGAGAATTACCAAATGGCTGACATCCAATAACCGATGATTAATTAACAATATGCTCTAGTGGTACGTACCATGGCGCATGTGCAGGGGGGGGGGGGGGGGGCTTACACTGAGGCAAGCGATGTTTATAGGAGGTCGAGTCATACTCCACCAGAAACTATATATATATTTTAAATTGCTTGAGCAGGGAGGGGTTTTGATCCCCTACCCCCCACCCCACCCACCCCACCCCACGCGTCTGATATCGTTAAAAAAACAAAAAAACAACACATTTCAAACAGCAAATGACTAAAAAAAATCTTCCCCTCTCCTTATTTTGTGATTTTATTATTATTATTTTAATTTTCAAGCTTTGCGGAAACACAAAATGTCAGCCTACATTGCACATATCATATCACATGTAGCTACCTAACGTTTCTAGATCTATACTAGAGTCCCACAGTAACTATTACTAAACATGCAGCAAGCTAGACCAAACCTCAATCTGCGTACTCCTCTGTTACTGAAAAAAAAGAAGAGAAACTAAGACCAATATGGTTCCTGAGTTTAGAAATTTGACACGTAACGTGTGTGCGCGCTGTTCTTTAAAAGCATGCGCTCCCGTAGCCGTGCAAAGAATGTGCGGACTATCTATAGAACCGATTACGATATCTGGATATTAGCAGCAAGCGGTGAAAGTTCCACTCGACAGAAAGCGGTGAAGCTGTCGGATCGATTTAATGCTGGCAGGTGCTGGGATCAATTCCCAGTATCGGAATGTTATGAATGTTTAATATCACCAACTCAGAGTTAGTAAGTAAATGAATTAAATGCTTAACGGCACCAATTCAATGAATGTTTAACGAAACCCCAGCACTAAAAAAAAAATATAGGCTACAATAGGGCCTATTGACTATTAGGTGTCAAAGATAAATTATTATTATTATTTTTTTTTTTTTTTTTGTGCATAAATCTCAGTTCATATTTTGATTGCCAACCTCACACAAAACTAATTTTTCTTTTTTATTAGGTAAACTAAAAAAACGTTGAATGAATGCGCACCAAACTTTAATACGAACTGTGTTAAAACCACACTGAACTTACTGAAAAATGAGGATTAGGTTTGGACAGAAGCTGAAATGGGCAAGTCAACTACTCGCCGACAAGAATCGGCGGTAAAATATGAATCTAAACAATAACAAGTTACAATATCACAGGCACGAGTAACAGATCGCTTACCTGCGTTAAGAGTCGGCGGTAAAGCATGAATCTAAACAATAACAAGTCACAATATCACAGGTACGAGTGCCAGATCGCTTACCTGCGTTTCGATTGTGCATACATACTCAACAAAGTGAATTAGGGACCAGTATATTTTCAATGGTTTTCTTTAAATAATATATGGCTTTACAAAATACAGCTTCTTCCGTTCTAAGGTGTCGACATTGTAGCATGCTCTTCGATTGAATAATGTTAACAACCCAACTGTTTAGAACGAACAGATGACAATTATCGTTATGAAACCAATAGATTGTTTTCTTTAACGACACCACTAGAGCACATTGACATATTAATCATCGGCTATTTGATGTCAATCATTTGGTAATTTTGACATATAGTCTTAGAGAGGAAACCCTCAACATTTTTCCAGTAGCAAGGGATCTTTTATATGCACCATTCCACAGAAAATATAGCACATACCACGGCCTTTGATATACCAGTCGTGGCACTGGCTGGAACAAAAAATAGCACAATGGGGATCGATCCCAAACCGACCGCGTATCCAGCGAGCGCTTTACCACTGGGCTACGCCCCCCCCCCCCCCCCCAATCCCAGTCGAATCCGCATTTCGGTACTTTGAAATCATAAATGCACGAAAAACGCACGGTGTGCAAAGTTTTTGCGTGTATCGCGGGTCATATTGTACTGAAACACCGGCCTCGGTGGTGTCGTGGTTAAGCCATCGGATATAAGGCTGGTAGGTACTGGGTTCGCAGCCCGGTACCTACTTCTACTCAGAGCGAGTTTTAACGACTCAGTGGGTAAGACCACTACACCAACGTCTCTCTCACTAACCACGAACAGACAGCCCAGATAGCTGGTGTGTGTCCAGGACCTTAATAAGCACACACATAAGTTGAAATCAAAACATGTACTGACAATGTTTATTGTTTATAACACATGTGTGAGCAAACCATGCTCAAACAATACGACACTAGTAAAGAATTACCAAGACTACTGGCCCTAGACCGTAATTTATTTTCTTGAGTAGATGATAGATCGTAATGATGGAATAAAAAATCCATTGCTGTTAAAGAACAATGTAGCAGATTTCTTCCGTGGTCTAGGTATAAGAATTAATCAAATGTGTGACACGATGTAGCTGACGATTAATTAATCAATGTGCTTTAGTCTCAATCGGATTATGATCAGCTTTACTGGATCTTTTAAGCTATGTAGTTATCTAGAAGTAGCCTTTAGTCTCGAGTCCATACAGCTAGGCGATCGATTCGATCCTGTATTCCATCGCACCCCCTCCACCCCCTCCCAACCCGAATGATCCATAAGCCATGGGCTATTTCTCGTTCCAGCCAGTGCACCACGGCTGGTATATCAAGGTCATGATATGTGCTATCCTGTCTGGGATGTGGATATAAAAGATCACTTGCTACTAATGGAAAAATGTAAAGGGTTTCCTCTCTAAGACTGTTAAACGTTTGACATCCAATAGTCGCTGATTAATAAATCAACGTGCTCTAGTGGTGTCGTTAAACAAAACAAACTTTATTTTGTATGATAGAAGTGAATAAACTTTAAAATAAGTGGAAAAAATGTGTGGGTTTTTTCGTTCTGAGCAAAGGAGTCCAGACCCCCTCGGCCATCACTGAATCCACGCCTGTATACGTACTGACCTGGCGTTGGGGTGGGATATAGCCCAATTAGCAGAACATTACCCTGAGGTGATACCTTTTAAATATATTATCGAACCACCTCAATGGCCCCATTCTTCGACTGCGTTTTTATCCCATTCCAATCAGTACCCCACAAATGGTATATCAAGTTTGTTTTTTGTTTTGTTTAACGACACCACTAGAGCACATTGATTTATTAATCATCAGCTATTGGTAATTTTGACATATAGTCTTAGAAAAGAAACCCGCTATATTTTTCCATTAGTAGCATGGGGTCTTTTATATGCACAATCCCTGAGACAGAACAACACATACCACAGCCTTTGATAAACCAGTCGTCGTGTACTGGCTGGGACAAGAAATAGCCCAAATGGGAATCGATCAGAGACCGACCATGCATCAGGCGAGCACGTTACCACTAGACTACATCCCGTCTCACCTCAACACCAATGAATTACATGAGTTTTTACCACTAGACTACATCCCGTCTCACCCCAACACCAATGAATTACATGAGTTTTTACCACTAGACTACATCCCGTCTCACCCCAACACCAATGAATTACATGAGTTTTTACCACTAGACTACATCCCGTCTCACCCCAACACCAATGAATTACATGAGTGTTTACCACTAGACTACATCCCGTCTCACCCCAACACCATTGAATTACATGAGTTTTTACCACTAGACTACATCCCGTCTCACCCCAACACCAATGAATTACATGAGTTTTTACCACTAGACTACATCCCGTCTCACCTCAACACCAATGAATTACATGAGTGTTTACCACTAGACTACATCCCGTCTCACCCCAACACCAATGAATTACATGAGTTTTTACCACTAGACTACATCCCGTCTCACCCCAACACCATTGAATTACATGAGTTTTTACCACTAGACTACATCCCGTCTCACCTCAACACCAATGAATTACATGAGTTTTTACCACTAGACTACATCCCGTCTCACCCCAACACCAATGAATTACATGAGTTTTTACCACTAGACTACATCCCGTGAATTACATGAGTTTTTTACCACTAGACTACATCCCGTCTCACCCCAACACCATTGAATTACATGAGTTTTTTACCACTAGACTACATCCCGTCTCACCCCAACACCAATGAATTACATGAGTTTTTACCACTAGACTACATCCCGTCTCACCCCAACACCAATGAATTACATGAGTTTTTACCACTAGACTACATCCCGTCTCACCCCAACACCAATGAATTACATGAGTTTTTACCACTAGACTACATCCCGTCTCACCCCAACACCAATGAATTACATGAGTTTTTACCACTAGACTACATCCCGTCTCACCCCAACACCAATGAATTACATGAGTTTTTACCACTAGACTACATCCCGTCTCACCCCAACACCATTGAATTACATGAGTTTTTACCACTAGACTACATCCCGTCTCACCCCAACACCAATGAATTACATGAGTTTTTAAATAGACCTTTAATGCATCATCATTATTTACATTTTTCCATTAGTAGCAAGGGATCTTTTACATGCAACATCCCACAGATAGGATAGCACATACCACGGCCTTTGGTATACCAACGGCCGTACGTGTTATTCGTGTTGGGAAGTGCATTGAAAACATCCCTCGCTGCTAATGGAATATTGTAGGAATTTACTGACTATTATTATGTCAGAATTATCAAATGTTTCACATCAAATAAGCGATGATTAATAAATCTATATCGTTAAAGAAAATAAAAACTTGAACCTTGTCCGACGGTCAATTAAGTAATGTTAAAAGTTTGTTTTGTTTAACGACACCACTAGAGCACATTGATTATTGCTTATTTGATGTCAAACATTTGATAATTTTGAAATATAGTTTTAGAGAGAAAACCCGCTACATTTTCTATTAATAGCAATGGATCTTTTATATGCACTACCCCATAGACAGGATAGCACATACCACAGCCTTTGATATACCATCCATCCCATATAACCAACCGCGCATCATGATGATGATAACTAGTTTAACGTGCCCATATACCACTAGGGTTTCGAACACGCCCATCCCGAGTTCGACCTCCGGATCCGTCTGAACTAGAGAGAGTATCAGACTAGGGTATAGTCCAGTCGTCATGGGTTGGTTTAGTGGTGCGGACGGGCCCGACTCCGGAGGATACGAGATGGTATCACTATAAAGCAAGGTAAAGTCTAGAAAAAGAGTAGTAGGGGCCGACCCCACTTCCTATTTCTTCTTAGAGTGGGGCGGTCAATCTTCCAGTGCTGCTAGGACAGGCTCGGACATGTAGAGACTAAACGCGAACAACCGTGGCGTTATGCAGAATGGCCGTCATACAAGTCACGAAAAAACAAGTCGACAGTCAGACGGAGAAATGACGTGGAGGCAAGGAATCTCGCTAAAAAAGAATCCAACCTGGTGGTGCAGGCTGTCGAAACGAGAAGCGTTCCAGCGTTCAATCAGTTCCAATGGCTGCATACATCCCAGTAGAAAACTTCATTTCGCTGACAAAAACAACGAAACGAAGGACCCCCAAGTCAAGCACACGAAAACACGTGCAGTGTGCACAAGCGAAACAAACACGTCATACCGCGTGGAGCTCCAAACTGGGAATGGACCGCGCATCAGGCGAGCGCTTTACCACTGGGCTACGTCCCGCCCGTCAAATAACGAATATTGTCCCAGATGGCTAACAAATGCATGACTTACCGTTACTATAACCGCCAATGTTCGCTACCTTTAGTATAGTGCGACAAAAATAACGAATATTGTCCAAGATGGCTAACAAATGCATGACTTACCGTTACTATAACCGCCAATGTTCGCTACCTTTAGTATAGTGCGACGAAAATAACAAATACATGACTTACCGTTACTATAACCGCCAATGTTCGCTACCTTTAGTATAGTGCGACGAAAACAACGAATATTGTCCAAGATGGCTAACAAATGAATGACTTACCGTTACTATAACCGCCAATGTTCGCTACCTTTAGTATAGTGCGACGAAAACAACGAATATTGTCCAAGATGGCTAACAAATGAATGACTTACCGTTACTATAACCGCCAATGTTCGCTACCTTTAGTATAGTGCGACGAAAACAACGAATATTGTCCAAGATGGCTAACAAATGCATGACTTACCGTTACTATAACCGCCAATGTTCGCTACCTTTAGTATTAGTATAGTGACTTACCGCGACGAAAACAACGAATATTGTCCAAGATGGCTAACAAATGCATGCCTTACCGTTACTATAACCGCCAATGTTCGCTACCTTTAGTATAGTGCGACGAAAACAACGAATATTGTCCAAGATGGCTAACAAATGCATGACTTACCGTTACTATAACCGCCAATGTTCGCTACCTTTAGTATAGTGCGACGAAAACAACGAATATTGTCCAAGATGGCTAACAAATGCATGACTTACCGTTACTATAACCGCCAATGTTCGCTACCTTTAGTATAGTGCGACAAAAATAACGTCCATATGCAACTTGTCATCAACAATATACTACCTTGCAACCCGGATACTACTTACACACAGGTATGGAAACACCGTGACATGTGCGACTAATTGAGTTTCCACTGGTTGTCACCGTCTGTCAGAAAGTCATTTCTAATATAACACGACGGTCGAGGGGTGAATGGGCAACAAGATAATTCTTCATTAACATGTTTGGTGGATGCTTGGCAATACACTAATCAATACTCAATAGTCATGTATTATTTCACGTGTACACGCTGCCACAGATAAATAATGCTGAGACAAGATACGAATACTATATGTAATTACGTGTACTAGTGTGCGTCGAGTACCCCTAGCCCAGTGGTAAAGCGTTCGCTTGATGCGCGGTCGGACCCCGTCAGTATCATGTCTGTGGGATGGAGCATATAAAAGATTCCTTGCTACTAATGGAAAAATGTAGCGGGTTTCCTCTAAAACTATGTCAGAATTACCAGTGTGCTCTAGTGGTGTCGTTAAACAAAACAAACTTTGAATACTGTATGTTCCATTTTAAACATTACTCATCGCTGTTACAGAAATAAAAATTACCAAATAGCCGATAATTAATAAATCAGTGTGCTCTAGTGGTGTCATTAAACAAAACAAGCTTTAACATTAATTTTGTTAATATCTCTTAGTATAGTACAGGCGAAATCCCACCTGCTCGATTTTTAGTTTTTCAATGTATTTTTCGGGGAGGCATGACCCGATCCCCTTAAAAACTCCCCATAATCTAGAACCCTCTCATAATTTTCTGCACACACGCTTACTAGTATAAATAACTGAATGGTTATTAAACACCCCAGGACAACTAATTTATTTCAAAAACATATTTTTGGTGTGTGTGTGTGTGTGTGTGTGTGTGTGTGTGTGTGTATGTGTGTGTATGTGTGCGCGCTTGCGTATATGTTAGTATATGTATGCGTGTGTGTATGTGTGCGCGCGCGCGCGCTTGTGTGTGAGTGTAGGCACCAAGAACGTAACCAATTTTTAAACACTAAGGCGTATTTATTTTTACTTTTAGAGCCGTTTTTGGATAAATGTTATTGTTTAGATTTTCCACTTCCCATATACCGAAGTGTTTCTGGTCATCCTAGTTTTCCTAATACCACAAAAGCAGTTTTCATAGTTTAGAAACGCACGTACATGTACTTCTGAGAAGTAATGGTTATGGAAACGAGCTCTAGTCTAGTTTGTCTTTAACGAATTTCTCTTTCAACGTTTCACTCTATCCAAATGTGCTACATGCTAATAGATTAACAACATTTAGAGTCCATTTTCACGGGTTGTAATTATACAGGCGTACTGGCTCCCATTTTTGTAGGAGGGGGCAGGCCCGACTTAAAACAAAAATTCCCGAATCTGGATAACAACATTTATTCATATCAGCATTACTGCCAAATAGCTACACACATGAATATAGGGTTGAACATGAATCACTGCGCACTTTTACTTGGTTGTACAACTAATAGTATGTGTAAAAGGATTGAAATATATGGTGAAAAGGTCTCAAGCAAGCTCGTTTTCCCCGAATATCACTTTCTTTTTTGTCCGAATATCACTTTCTTTTTTGTCCGAATATCACTTTCTTTTTTGTCCGAATATCACTTTCTTTTTTCCCAATTTGAGGATTTGCTCCAGCTGTAGGTGGAGTGGAGGAGGGAGGTTGTACCCCCCCCCCCCCCCCCCCCTCCGCCTGTCTCGTAAGCGTATGCTTAATAAAGGTACACTCAACAGTAGATTCTAGGGGGCCAACTGTAAAGTGTGCCCCGCCCTCCCCGATGTGCTGGACTGTTACACTGATGGCACAGTGTTTGTTGTATGCATAATTCATAATTAACAACCATAATGGTAAATAATACATTTCAAACAGTACCACAACACAAACAAAACAGTTACTAGTACTAGAATACCAATTAAAGATAAAATGCATTAATTATAATGATATATCAATATAGGCCTACCCCAATAGGCACGTGTTAATGGATGATATACCTGCGTATAATGATTGCGACGGACAAATATTCAGTTACGTAATATAATAGCGCCACAAATCACCTCCCACTGCCAGGCTGCCTGGCTTCGATTGGTTGCTATAACAACCGACCTCTGTCAATTACCCCGACTGATTTAGGTACGATGGGAAGACTTGTCTGGTGCCAATCGATAAAACGTCTTTCGAAAGTATGGATTACGACCATCAACACAGAAATCTCACTAACCCACGTGCTTTCTTCATGTCAAGTGTCCGTATACTGTCAACTTGGGCGGAACGTACTAAGCCTAGTAGTAGCGCAGTCGGTCTAGGATCGGTCCCCGGCGATGCATGAGCCCATTGGGCTATTTCAGTGCACCACGAGTGGTGTTGTAAAGACCGTGGTATGTGCTATCATGTGCATATAAGAGATACCTTGCTACTAATGGAAACATGTAGTGGGTTTCATCTCTAAGACCGGCTTCGGTGGCGTCGTGGCCATCGGTCTACAGGCTGGTAGGTACTGGGTTCGGATCCCAGTCGAGGCATGGGATTTTTAATCCAGATACCGACTCCAAACCCTGAGTGAGTGCTCCGCAAGGCACAGTGGGTAAGTGTAAACCACTTGCACCGACCAGTGATTCATAACTGGTTAAAAAAAGGCCATGGTTTGTGCTATCTTGCCCGTGGGAAGCGCAAATAAAAGATCCCTTGCTGCCTGTCGTAAAAGAATAGCCTATGTGGCGATAACGGGTTTCATCTGAAAAAAAGTGTCAGAATGACCATGTTTGACGTCCAATAACCGATGATAAGATAAAAAATCAATGTGCTCCAGTGGCGTCGTTAAATAAAACAAACTACTTTACTTTCGTCTCTAAGACTATATTATATCAAATTACCAGATGTTTGACACGCAGTAGCCGATAATTAATAAATTAATGTGCTCTAGTGGCGTCGTTAAACAAAGAAAACCTTTAACTTTATTCTGTCAACAAGAACTGCCACTCTACCCTCAGCTACAGGCATGTCGATGTTTTCTTTTTCATAAGGAATTAATAACAGTGAAGGCAATAAAACGAAAAATTCTATTAAATAAAGTTTAAATCACCATTAACAACAACGACAACAACAACAACAATAACAACAGCGACGACAATAACAACACAACAGAATCAATAACCATTGAAAAAAAAGCAAAGTACATGTGTAAAGATCTTTGCCGCGTGTCAATAAAAATAGGTCATATATTAAAGCAGACAGTTCTTTGTCAATATGAAGATGTAATGTATTTAAAAATACATTCTGTGACGTCACGCGTTAAAATGTCGGTCACCTTTGTTGGATTTTGCAACAAATATAGATTTATAAATAGAAGTAAATGAAATTATTTTGATGTAATTTTTTGTGAGCATGTAATTGAATGTATAATCTTTACATTTCAATGGAAAAATGAATAAATGTTTTGTCATTATGAAACTTTAAAACTTCCCCTTTAACACGTTTGCTTCTTATACTGTACAGAATTAAATTTCTAGAAAAACCAACGCAGAGGTTAAATGCAAGTCCACTAGATGGTTTCTGCACCCTCCCACTCCCCCTCTCCCTCCCCCACTCCCCCCTTCTAACATCAAAGCTATTTGTAATCGAATCAACGGTTAAAACTTCTAAAAGGTCACACTCCACATTGCAATTAAGATACTTCGGGTTATTTAAAACATAATTAGCATCATTTCTTTACATATCTTTTTAATTTGTTTTTATAATTTTCTTTTCTTCTTCTTCTTCTTCTTCTTCTTCTTCTTCTTCTTCTTCTTCTTCTTCTTCTTCTAACAGACTGGCTTCAGAATAGGCAAAGTACCACCCGGAGAGGACATTAAATAGAGTTGTACTTTTGTATTCCTTATGATATATATGTACAACAATAAAAAAAAGTTTAGCAAACGGGCTGAATGTGGAAAATATGGAGGTCGCAGTAGGGCCCCTAAAAAAAAACCCCAGTCAACTAGCTACTATGTAACTGGGAGAACCTTTCAAATGGTGATACAAGCACAAAACGTGGCAAAACAGATGATTGCACTGGGGCATTAATCAAATCCAGTTACTGAACCAGCTGAATTTTCAATATGGTAGCTGTTTTTCAAGATGTCCGCCATGCTCATTACTAAGATATATTTTAACAGAGATTTTCTATTTTATTCAACTCTGTGTCATTTTATATGTTTATATGTTTAAATACATAAGCGTACGAGACAGGGTGTCATTCTACCCTCAAAATTAGTTTTAATCAATGTAAAAATTGTAGTGATTCGTTTGCCACCCTATAATATAGCTGTTTTGTAGTAATTCTAATATGAATAAATTATTGTTATGCAGATTCGGGCAAAGAAAAAGAAAAAGAAAAAGAAAGACAGGAGATTAAAATTCTTTATAAACAATAATAAAAAGAGAAAGAAAGAAAAAAAAGATTCGGGTATTTTCGTTTAATTCGGGCAAAATCCAGCCTGTCCCCCTACAAAAATAGCAGTCCATACGCCTATGGTTTAAAGCATGCTGAACCTACCTTCGATATTTAAAACAGACACCTGATGGGAAATATTAATATCAAATTAAAGCACCCTCTCCAAATATGGCCACCAGGTCCTACTAATAGCACTACTGGCAAAGTAGATAACACGAATAATCTTTTAATAATGATACAAACATGAAATTTGGCACAAATGATGGGCTCTTTAAAACTCTTTAGGATGTTCTAATTCAACTTGAAAGTTTAATATGGCGGATATTATTCAAGATGGTTGCAATATTATCCCACCAATGTCCATTATTGACATGCATATTAATAACTCTCTAGCAGGGAGGGATTATTGTTGTTGGTGAGGGAGGGGCTGTCTGTCAAAACGTTTATTTTTTATTAATAAAGTAAAATGCAGGTAGACATCACTGTACTAATATTTTGTTCTTTAAATACTAACAGAAAACGCAATATGGGTCAACTTACGTTATGATATTGACAGGGAAAGCTAAGGCAGAGTTACTTAAATTTACATCATGGGATTGGTGTATCAAAAGCCATATGTTTCGTTACACAATTGTTGAATATTCCTTAAATGTTTTATTATTATAACTACTAAGATTTACACGTATATATATGCTCAAGACAGGAATTGTAATAATCGTTCGCTACCGACCCTGGTCGGGCTGCTTGTGCTCTCTTACACATGACAGCGCGGGCGACCCCCTCTCCCACCCACTCCAAACCTTTTCCTATCCTGGATGGAGGAACCGGAAAAAGTTTGCTACAATAGCCTGTGCTGAGTGCGCACGTTAAAACCTATGACCTGACCTGACCTGACCTGACTGTAATAAAAGTATTCATATCTGTGGTAAAAAAATGAAGCATCTATATAAGCGAAAAATATACAATATTGTTTACTAAATGAATATGAAACTCACCTTTGTATACATGCAAAAAAAGAAAGCCGTTTTTATTCTTCTAAAGAAATATCTTAATTCACTGAACCGTATCAATGTACCACTACTGAACCATGAAAAAACGAACGACGTCATAGTAGAAAACGACGTCATCTACTCTACTGACATATCGAAGATATTTATTGAGTTTGATATTTCCCTAGCGGAATATTTAGAGAATAACTAACGAGCTACGAGGAATTACGAATTATCTGTCCCGAGTGAATGAATGTTGTAAACCCGAGCCTTTGGCGAGGGTTTTACAACATTCATTTACGAGGGACAGATAATTCGTAACTCCTCGTAGCGAGTTGGTCATTCTCTTTATTACCCATTGTCAATTTTAACTGATTTTTAATGTAAAAATTCCTCTGCAGTCTACAACAAAGCCATCAGCCATTACGTCATATAATCTTACGCGCATTACATGACGTAATGTAAGTGACGTCATAGCATTAACGACGTTCTTTTTACAGCCAAATGTTTACAGTACAAAATAATACAACTGTATTTGCATTTGAAAATAATTATTTTTATATATTACTAAAGCCGCTGCTTATGAAAATATACCATTTCATGTTTACGAAACAAATGAGTCCATTTTCTTTTGTAAATCTGTGTAGATCGTATAACGTATGTGTAATCTGACTCATGAATGGAAACATTATATGAATGAAAGTGAAGTTCCGGCCATAGCAAGCAACCAACCAAACGTCGTGATTTTTAAGCCAGCCAATCAGTGGCTGTAGAAGCAATCTGCACACTGCAGAGATCGAAAAAATATTACCCCGTATATTTTAGCCCATATGGGTAATAATATATAATTAACATCATGCACTGGCGTAGTAAGCGGGATGGGGGAGGCAATGGGGCATGTTCCCCCCCCCCCTCACGTTTCTTGATCCAGTAGCAGCAGCGATGGTTTATATATGTGTGTGTGTGTGTGTGTGTGTGTGTGTGTGTGTGTGTGCGCGCGCCCCCATTTTTGGCACCTTCCTACCCTCCTGTCATGGATTAAGTTGCAATAAACATTACCAACGTTTCCTAACTATACATTTTTTATTCAGTAGAAATACTTCGATTATCACGAATCATGTCGACAAACAGATATTCTGAATTTAAGTGGGGAGTGGGTCGAGTGGACGGGGGGGGGGGGGGGGTATAAGCACAACACTCACTGATACAATGGCTTGACATATCATTTTAATCAATGACTGGCTAATTGATTGGCAGATTGATTAATTGATTGATTGATTCTTCGATCTATAATTATATTTACACTATAATAATGATAACACTAATAATATAGTAGTAGTACTACTACTACTACTACTACTACTACCACTACCACTACCACTACTACTACTACTACCACTACCACTACCACTATCACTACTACTACAGCTACTACTATTACTACTACTACTAAAACTACTACTTCTACTACTACTACTACTACTACTACTACTACTACTACTACTACTACTAATAATAATAATAATCAAGCTACTCAATAAGTAAACTATATTATAGTCCGTCCCATTCTCCTACAAAAAAAAAAAAAATTGTAAATAATTTCAGTTTGGTTTGACGTTTACAAGAAGAAAACTAAAAAGACAACAAGCCCCACAAAAAAAAAAAAAAACCCCAACAAAACAACCGCACACTATATTTGTGTGCAATTTAGAAAAAATCGGCTCAGAAATAAATAATTTGCAGTAAATTCCATAGTATGAAAAAAGGTGTTCCCCGTGGAAAAATCTATAAGTCACTTATATATATAGGTGGGTTTTTTTTTGACCAGAGTTTACAGTTTTCTGATGGTGCGGTAGTCAATTGGAGGAATTTTACACAAAATGCAATCTTAATGGCTGCGCCCATGAAACACGAAATATTGTCGTTTGCAGAAATTACCTAACATTTTTTGTCACAATGCGGTTACAAATGACATGTTTTCAGAACTGGCACTCCACACTGCTCTGGAATTCATTTGTAAGTGTTAAAATCTGCTAAAAGACAACATGTAATTTATATTATTATTATTATTTTAAAATAAACGAAAGTTGAAATTAAAATTACCCCCCCCCCAAAAAAAAAACCCACCCCAAAAAACCCCCAAACAACAACAAACAAACCCCCAATTATCCCAATAATGCCCCGGTGGACCTATTTTGTTATTGTGTTTTTTATCAGTGCCCCACAACATGCATATTAAAGACCATACTCCGGTCCATAGTATATATGCTATCTGCCTAATCTGGTCTGGTTGAAAGTGTATACAAAAGATCCCTTGCTAATAATGAAAAAATGTAGGCTTGTACATGAAGCAGGTTTTCTCTGACTATGTAGTACGTTTCACAATGACCAAAGGTTTGACACCCAGTAGTCCGTCAATAAATATTAAAATAAATCAACATGCTCTATTGCTATTGTTAAACAATAGAAACTTTAATTTTAAAAAAGAATGGGGAAGTACATGCAGTCTGGCATGTGTTGTACAAGATCAGCACTGCTCAGTGCTAAGTGAGCAGTGCTATGCTGACCTGTGTAGACAGCGGATTTGTCACAGGGGTCGAAATTGGCAGACATTGCTCCAGGATATTCGGTCTAGCAAGCTACAAATTCCTCCGTCCTGAATCGTAATTTGCCAGACCAAACTACTTTTTAAATGTGACAGGAATGACAGCCAGGCAATAACTACTTTTTGAACGTGACAGGAATGGCAGCCAGGCAATAACTACTTTTTGAACGTGACAGGAATGGCAGCCAGGCAATAACTACTTTTTGAACGTGACAGGAATGACAGCCAGGCAATAACTACTTTTGTTTTTTCTTTCAGATTCTGCTGATCTCACTATACAGTGCTGCAGCTTACAAGTGTTCTAGAGACGGGTCCAAAATAGTCCGCAATGTCATTCTTGATGTAAGCAAACATAAACCCGCAGTAATGTCGTTCTTGATGTAAGCAAACATCAACCTGCAGTAACGTCATTCTTGATGTAAGGAAACATCAACCCGTAATGTCGTTCTTGATGTAAGCAAACATCAACCCGCAATGTCGTTCTTGATGTAAGGAAACATCAACCTGCAGTAACGTCGTTCTTGATGTAAGCAAACATCAACCCGCAATGTCGTTCTTGATGTAAGCAAACATCAACCTGCAGTAACGTCGTTCTTGATGTAAGCAAACATCAACCCGCAATGTCGTTCTTGATGTAAGCAAACATCAACCCGCAATGTCGTTCTTGATGTAAGCAAACATCAACCCGCAGTAACGTCGTTCTTGATGTAAGCAAACATCAACCCGCAGTAACGTCGTTCTTGATGTAAGCAAACATCAACCCGCAGTAACGTCGTTCTTGATGTAAGCAAACATCAACCCGCAGTAACGTCGTTCTTGATGTAAGCAAACATCAACCCGCAGTAACGTCGTTCTTGATGTAAGCAAACATCAACCCGCAGTAACGTCGTTCTTGATGTAAGCAAACATCAACCCGCAGTAACGTCGTTCTTGATGTAAGCAAACATCAACCCGCAGTAACGTCGTTCTTGATGTAAGCAAACATCAACCTGCAGTAATGTCGTTCTTGATGTAAGCAAACATCAACCCGCAATGTCGTTCTTGATGTAAGCAAACATCAACCCGCAGTAACGTCGTTCTTGATGTAAGCAAACATCAACCCGCAGTAATGTCGTTCTTGATGTAAGCAAACATCAACCCGCAATGTCGTTCTTGATGTAAGCAAACATCAACCCGCAGTAACGTCGTTCTTGATGTAAGCAAACATCAACCCGCAGTAATGTCGTTCTTGATGTAAGCAAACATCAACCCACAATGTCGTTCTTGATGTAAGCAAACATCAACCCGCAGTAACGTCGTTCTTGATGTAAGCAAACATCAACCCACAATGTCGTTCTTGATGTAAGCAAACATCAACCCGCAGTAACGTCGTTCTTGATGTAAGCAAACATCAACCCACAATGTCGTTCTTGATGTAAGCAAACATCAACCCGCAATGTCGTTCTTGATGTAAGCAAACATCAACCCGCAGTAACGTCGTTCTTGATGTAGGCAATGTCGTTCTTGATGTAAGCAAACATCAACCCACAATGTCGTTCTTGATGTAAGCAAACATCAACCCGCAGTAACGTCGTTCTTGATGTAAGCAAACATCAACCCACAATGTCGTTCTTGATGTAAGCAAACATCAACCCGCAATGTCGTTCTTGATGTAAGCAAACATCAACCCGCAATGTCGTTCTTGATGTAAGCAAACATCAACCCGCAGTAACGTCGTTCTTGATGTAAGCAAACATCAACCCACAATGTCGTTCTTGATGTAAGCAAACATCAACCCGCAATGTCGTTCTTGATGTAAGCAAACATCAACCCGCAGTAACGTCGTTCTTGATGTAGGCAAACATCAACCCACAATGTCGTTCTTGATGTAAGCAAACATCAACCCACAATGTCGTTCTTGATGTAAGCAAACATCAACCCGCAGTAACGTCGTTCTTGATGTAAGCAAACATCAACCCGCAGTAACGTCGTTCTTGATGTAAGCAAACATCAACCCGCAGTAACGTCGTTCTTGATGTAAGCAAACATCAACCCGCAGTAACGTCGTTCTTGATGTAAGCAAACATCAACCCACAATGTCGTTCTTGATGTAAGCAAACATCAACCCGCAATGTCGTTCTTGATGTAAGCAAACATCAACCCGCAATGTCGTTCTTGATGTAAGCAAACATCAACCCGCAGTAACGTCGTTCTTGATGTAGGCAAACATCAACCCGCAGTAACGTCGTTCTTGATGTAAGCAAACATCAACCCACAATGTCGTTCTTGATGTAAGCAAACATCAACCCGCAATGTCGTTCTTGATGTAAGCAAACATCAACCCGCAATGTCGTTCTTGATGTAAGCAAACATCAACCCGTAGTAACGTCGTTCTTGATGTAAGCAAACATCAACCCACAATGTCGTTCTTGATGTAAGCAAACATCAACCCACAATGTCGTTCTTAATGTAAGCAAACATCAACCCGCAATGTCGTTCTTGATCTAAGCAAACATCAACCCGCAATGTCGTTCTTGATGTAAGCAAACATCAACCCGTAGTAACGTCGTTCTTGATGTAGGCAAACATCAACCCACAATGTCGTTCTTGATGTAAGTAAACATCAACCCGCAATGTCATTCTTGATGTAAGCAAACATCAACCCGTAGTTAAAAAAATATATAGATTTGAAAAAAGGGAAATAAGTTTTTTAATGTTATGATTTTGATATACCGGTACATGTATAGTAAACTTTTAATGGAAAATCACTTTGAAAATATCAGTACCTGTCTAAACTGGATAATCCTTAAACCGGACTTTTTACTTGGTCCCATTTAGAAGGGTTCCGCTATTTGAATGTTCTTTCACCATCATCTTGATCACAACCACAATCTTTTGAAATTAATTGCTTTGTTTAAGATGAACTAACTAGTACATTTCAAAGCAAATAAAGTGCAGAAACTACAAAAACAAAAGTTAAAAAACAAATAGTTAAAAGGGATTCAATTTGCACTGCTGAAACACACAATCTGGTGACATGCCTGATCATGAAATGCAGTAGAGTTGGATCTGCTTGTAGGTTAGTGGTAGACCCTTTCGCCGGTGGTAAGTAGTTGTAAATCATAAAATACATATATTAGCGACCTTAAAATTTAGCAAAAAATACAAATAGATGACCTATTAGCGACATAAAAATTAAGCAAGGTCATCATATCGGAAACAAAATTTAAATAATTAAGTTATAGGATCAGGTGAAATAATATGTTTGTTGTATTTTGACACTGGGCTCAGTCGATTGAGTTCTCACTAGAGGTACTTGTGTCGCTGGATCGAACCAGCTTGGTGGATCCATTCAGCTGATTGAGTTCTCACTCTAGGTACTTGTGTCGCTGGATCGAACCAGCTTGGTGGATCCATTCAGCTGATTGTGTTCTCACTCTAGGTACTTGTGTCGCTGGATGGAACCAGCTTGGTGGATCCATTCAGCTGATTGTGTTCTCACTAGAGGTACTTGTGTCGCTGGATCGAACCAGCTTGGTGGATCCATTCAGCTGATTGTGTTCTCACTAGAGGTACTTGTCTCGCTGGATCGAACCAGCTTGGTGGATCCATTCAGCTGATTGTGTTCTCACTCTAGGTACTTGTGTCGCTGGATCGAACCAGCTTGGTGGATCCATTCAGCTGATTGAGTTCTCACTAGAGGTACTTGTCTCGCTGGATCGAACCAGCTTGGTGGATCCATTCAGCTGATTGAGTTCTCACTAGAGGTACTTGTGTCGCTGGATCGAACCAGCTTGGTGGATCCATTCAGCTGATTGAGTTCTCACTCTAGGTACTTGTGTCGCTGGATCGAACCAGCTTGGTGGATCCATTCAGCTGATTGTGTTCTCACTCTAGGTACTTGTGTCGCTGGATCAAACCAGCTTGGTGGATCCATTCAGCTGATTGAGTTCTCACTCGGTGGATCCATTCAGCTGATTGTGTTCTCACTAGAGGTACTTGTGTCACTGGATCGAACCAGCTTGGTGGATCCATTCAGCTGATGATTGTGTTCTCACTAGAGGTACTTGAGTCGCTGGATCGAACCAGCTTGGTGGATCCATTCAGCTGATTGTGTTCTCACTCTAGGTACTTGTGTCGCTGGATCGAACCAGCTTGGTGGATCCATTCAGCTGATTGACTTCTCACTCGGTGGATCCATTCAGCTGATTGTGTTCTCACTAGAGGTACTTGTGTCGCTGGATCGAACCAGCTTGGTGGATCCATTCAGCTGATTGTGTTCTCACTAGAGGTACTTGAGTCGCTGGATCGAACCAGCTTGGTGGATCCATTCAGCTGATTGTGTTCTCACTCTAGGTACTTGTGTCGCTGGATCGAACCAGCTTGGTGGATCCATTCAGCTGATTGTGTTCTCACCCGAGGTACTTGTGTCGCTGGATCGAACCAGCTTGGTGGATCCATTCAGCTGATTGTGTTCTCATTAGAGGTACTTGTGTCGCTGGATCGAACCAGCTTGGTGGATCCATTCAGCTGATTGAGTTCTCACTAGAGGTACTTGTCTCGCTGGATCGAACCAGCTTGGTGGATCCATTCAGCTGATTGTGTTCTCACTCAAGGTACTTGTGTCGCTGGATCGAACCAGCTTGGTGGATCCATTCAGCTGATTGAGTTCTCACTCGGTGGATCCATTCAGCTGATTGTGTTCTCACTCTAGGTACTTGAGTCGCTGGATCGAACCAGCTTGGTGGATCCATTCAGCTGATTGTGTTCTCACTCTAGGTACTTGAGTCGCTGGATCGAACCAGCTTGGTGGATCCATTCAGCTGATTGTGTTCTCACTAGAGGTACTTGTGTCGCTGGATCGAACCAGCTTGGTGGATCCATTCAGCTGATTGAGTTCTCACTAGAGGTACTTGTGTCGCTGGATCGAACCAGCTTGGTGGATCCATTCAGCTGATTGAGTTCTCACTAGAGGTACTTGTGTCGCTGGATCGAACCAGCTTGGTGGATCCATTCAGCTGATTGTGTTCTCACTAGAGGTACTTGAGTCGCTGGATCGAACCAGCTTGGTGGATCCATTCAGCTGATTGTGTTCTCACTCGGTGGATCCATTCAGCTGATTGTGTTCTCACTAGAGGTACTTGTGTCACTGGATCGAACCAGCTTGGTGGATCCATTCAGCTGATTGTGTTCTCACTAGAGGTACTTGAGTCGCTGGATCGAACCAGCTTGGTGGATCCATTCAGCTGATTGTGTTCTCACTCTAGGTACTTGTGTCGCTGGATCGAACCAGCTTGGTGGATCCATTCAGCTGATTGAGTTCTCACTCGGTGGATCCATTCAGCTGATTGTGTTCTCACTAGAGGTACTTGTGTCGCTGGATCGAACCAGCTTGGTGGATCCATTCAGCTGATTGTGTTCTCACTAGAGGTACTTGAGTCGCTGGATCGAACCAGCTTGGTGGATCCATTCAGCTGATTGTGTTCTCACTCTAGGTACTTGTGTCGCTGGATCGAACCAGCTTGGTGGATCCATTCAGCTGATTGAGTTCTCACTCGGTGGATCCATTCAGCTGATTGTGTTCTCACTAGAGGTACTTGTGTCGCTGGATCGAACCAGCTTGGTGGATCCATTCAGCTGATTGTGTTCTCACTAGAGGTACTTGAGTCGCTGGATCAAACCAGCTTGGTGGATCCATTCAGCTGATTGTGTTCTCACTCTAGGTACTTGAGTCGCTGGATCGAACCAGCTTGGTGGATCCATTCAGCTGATTGTGTTCTCACTCTAGGTACTTGAGTCGCTGGATCGAACCAGCTTGGTGGATCCATCGAACCAGCTTGGTGGATCCATTCAGCTGATTGTGTTCTCACTCTAGGTACTTGTGTCGCTGGATCGAACCAGCTTGGTGGATCCATTCAGCTGATTGTGTTCTCACTCTAGGTACTTGTGTCGCTGGATCGAACCAGCTTGGTGGATCCATTCAGCTGTTTGTGTTCTCATTCGAGGTACTTGTGTCGCTGGATCGAACCAGCTTGGTGGATCCATTCAGCTGATTGTGTTCTCACTCTAGGTACTTGAGTCGCTGGATTGAACCAGCTTGGTGGATCCATTCAGCTGATTGAGTTTTTCTCATCCAATTAGTGCACCACAACTGGACAAGGAAAGAAGGAAATGGTTTATTTAACGACGCACTTAACACATTTTATTTACGGTTATATAGCATCAGACATATGATTGAGGACCACACAGATATAGAGAGAGGAAACCTGCTGTCGCCACTTCCTGGGCTACTCTTTTCGATTAGCAGCAAGGGATCTTTCATATGCACCATCCAATAGACAGGATAGGACATACTACGGCCTTTGATGTACCAGTTGTGGTGCAATAGCTAGAGCAAGAAATGGCCCAATGGGCCCACTGACTGGGATCGATCCCAAACCGACTGCGCATCAAGTGAGCGCTTTACCACTGGGCTATGTCTCGCCCCTCACAACTGGACAAAGGCTGCATATAAAAGATCCCTTGCTGCATTAATAAAAATGTTGCGGGAACCGGCCTCGGTGGCGCAGTGGTTAAGCCATCGGACTACAGGCTGGTAGGCACCCCGGTACCGGTTCCAACTCAGAGCGAGTTCTTAAGGGCTCAGTGGGTAGATATAAGGCCACTACACCCTCTTCTCTCTCACTAACCACTAACAAACTAACAACTAACCCACTGTCCTGGACAGGCAGCCCAGATAGCTGAGGTGTGTGCCAAGGACAGTGTGCTTGAACTGTAATTGGATATGAGCACGAAAATAAGTTGAAATCAATCAATGTAGCAGGTTTCCTCTGATGAATACAAGTCAGAATTACCAAATGTTTGACATCCAATAGCCAATAATTAATTAATCAATGTGCTCCAGTTGTGTTGTTAAACAAAAACAAACAAACAAACAATATTTTGACATTATGCAGCTGACAGACAACATAAAATGTAGTAGAAAATTGCAGTAATTTGTATGCTAATTAACATTTGTTGTCTGCCTGGCTTTTTTGGTTTAGCATGTGACACATCTTGTGTGTTCAGGTAATCATTGACAAAACCATCGCACAATCGATTTTCGGAGCATTATTATGTACGTCTATTTAAATTTATATACAGTACGAAACTCCCAAATTGGGAACATTTTTAATGTCTCATCAAACATGTTATGAAATGTTGTAATGTTGGGAATAATTGGTAATTTGTTTGATAAGATATTTACATTTAACGTTATGAAATATTAGCGTCTTGTATGATCTCGCTAAATTCGCTCACATTTTATGCTCGTTAATATTTCCTTATTTACAGTGTGTTTGCTTTATTTTTTATGTTTTTTCTGTCTTCAGAAAATAAAACCGGCATTCTGGCAACAGATACCAGAATACATTCAGCATATAGCTACCTCGAGTTTCACAAAGATGGAAATGCCAAAGACATGTCCATTCTATCTTCAACGAGAACTTTTTTTCCTCCAGGAAGAACGCAAAGTTGTGGAAGGTGCAAACCGATGGAAGTGTAACATTTGTGGGAAAGCATTTATTACAGAACACTTCCTCGACAAACATTTTGACAACAGGCACAGAGATTGGATTAGAGAGGTCTGTACATTAAAGTGTCGTTTTGTGCAGTAAACGTATTTAAGTCAGGGATTCAAGAATTTTTATAAAATCCTCTAGCCATGGGATCAGTGATTTAACAATTAAAAATTCACAAACCCTACTTTAGTTTAAGTTAATTATTACAATTTTACTAAATAATAGTAATAATAAGATATGTCACCTAAAGAGAGAGATCGAGCGTAAACACTAACATTGGGATGGTTTGGGTGGGGGCAGGATATTCCTATTTACAAAACAGACTTAATCTAGAAGCCCTGATTTAAGCAGAATATAAAATATTGTTACAACAGCCCTTGAAATTCACATCATCTTGTGATGGCAGTTTAGTACAGCAGGGCTCGAATTTAATGAAGGCATTGACGGCAATTGCTGTAGTTGTGATATGAATTGTTGTAGGTCAGGGATTTTACCGATGGCAATTTTTTTGCCACTCAATAAGAATCATTGGGTGCTCACAGCAAAAACATTTCAAAATTGCCATCGGTATTAAATTCTTGAGTTTGAGCCCTAGTACAGATAATAATAAAGTAAATACTCGGTAATGATAAAAATGTTGCTGCAGGTCAATTTTGCACCATTGTTTTACAGCGGCACTGTTTACTGACATCATGAATTTCAAGAGCTGTTACAAGCATCAAAATACGCATTGTGTCTAGTAACCGAGGTATAAGTTACTAAAAAAGACAATAATTGCTACTGAAAATATTTGTTTGAACATTACTTATCCATCTGTCCTGTCTCATTACTGTGATGTTTTTATCTTGTTTTCCAGGGCAATGATTCTGTCTGCCTGTCTGACCACTGTGATGTTTTTATCTTGTTTTCCAGGGCAATGATTCTGTTTGCCTGTCTGACCACTGTGATGTTTTTATCTTGTTTTCCAGGGCAATGATTCTGTCTGATCACTGTGATTTTTTTATCTTGTTTTCCAGGGCAATGATTCTGTCTGATCACTGTGATGTTTTATCTTGTTTTCCAGGGCAATGATTCTGTCTGCCTGTCTGACCACTGTGATGTTTTTATCTTGTTTTCCAGGGCAATGATTCTATCTGCCTGTCTGATTACTGTGATGTTTTTATCTTGTTTTCCAGGGCAATGATTCTGTCTGCCTGTCTGATTACTGTGATGTTTTATCTTGTTTTCCAGGGCAATGATTCTGTCTGCCTGTCTGATTACTGTGATGTTTTTATCTTGTTTTCCAGGGCAATGATTCTGTCTGCCTGTCTGATTACTGTGATGTTTTTATCTTGTTTTCCAGGGCAATGATTCTGTCTGCCTGTCTGATTACTGTGATGTTTGTATCTTGTTTTCCAGGGCAATGATTCTGTCTGCATGACTGATTACTGTGATGTTTTTATCTTGTTTTCCAGGGCAATGATTCTGTCTGCCTGTCTGATTACTGTGATATTTTCCGCTGTGATATTTTGTCACATTCCCGTCGTCCCGACTTCTGGGATGTGGCGCTGTGTTTAGAAGATGACATGCAGGAAGTGTTTGAGAAGTGCATGGTAGGTTATGTTTTGAAGTGTTTGAGAAGTGCATGGTAGGTTATGTTTTGAAGTGTTTGAGAAGTGCATGGTAGGTTATGTTTTGAAGTGTTTGAGAAGTGCATGGTGGGTTATGTTTTGAACTGACAAATTTGTGATAATTTGCATTTTATTTTTAACAAAATCTCATGTGCCTGCTACTAAAGCTAAAATTTTAAACACAAATGCTTAACATTTAAAAAAGGTTTTTAAAAAGATAAAACAAAAGTAATTTTCAGTTGTATTTCTTTAATTTTACCATCAACCCCACCACCACCCTTATTCACCACTTGTTTGAATTATGAAAATTGAAAGTACCTGCAGAACCAAACATTCTTCAGATCTTATAAGAAAAAAACAGAAATTGTTTTATCCTCTGTGCCTTTTATTTGTTAGCACAGCATTCTGTTTAAAAAAAAAACGGCCTCGGTGGCGTCGTGGGTAGGCCTTCAGTCTACAGGCTGGTAGGTACTGGGTTCGGATCCCAGTCGAGGCATCGGATTTTTAATCCAGATACCGACTCCAAACCCTGAGTGAGTGCTCCGTAAGGCTCAATGGGTAGGTGTAAACCACTTGCACCAACCAGTGATCCATAACTGGTTCAACAAAGGCCATGGTTTGTGCTATCCTGCCTGTGGGAAGCACAAATAAAAGATCCCTTGCTGCTAATAGGAAAGAGTAGCCCATGTAGTGGCGACAGCGGGTTTCCTCTCAAAATCTGTGGTCCTTTAACCATATGTCTGATGCCATATAACCGTAACTAAAATGTGTTGAGTGCGTCGTTAAATAAAACATTTCTTTCTTTTTTCTTTCTTTCTGTTTAACAAAAAGAAGAAAAAAAGAAGAAAAGATAAGGGCAGTATTAATATACATATTAGTTATTTGTTTAAAATCAATCATGTGTGTTATCAACTATAATTACTTTTCCGTTTCTAGACTCAGATGAAACAGTGTATGCCGAGTGAATCACCAGGTAACTGGAGTGCCGTTTTGTCAGGTGAGATATCGTTTCAACATGTATTTGGTGTGATTTGCCAAAGCAAGGGACAATATTTCGAAATCTGAGGTAACCGGAAGTCGGTTTACATGATTTTTACCTAGATAACCAATTGTTCGGTTACGTGAATTATATTTGCATAACCCATGGGTTATCTGATCGGTTACCTCAAAGTTACGTTGAAATTATATTTTAAATACATAGTTTTTAGCTGAAACATAAAGTTAAAACAAATACAAAAGAAAACATAAAAAAAAATACAAAAAATGTCTTTAATGCTTGCTAAAGTTAACAATATTATAAAAGAACTGAACATTAGCCCCAGTACTGAAACAAAATACAGGGGCGTAGCCAGAAATATTCTTAGAATTACGCACGCCAAAGGCGTGCCCGAGCGGGGGGATTCGGGGGGCCTGCCCCTGTGAAAATTTTGAAACTCAGGACGCCTGTAGATGCATTTTTACAACTCTTTTTTCGAGTCAATTTTATCAGGGCTATTTTATAGAACAATTACAAACAGCCTCGACCTATTCCCGGATTTTGTTTTTGCATTACGTACTGTGCGTAATGGGCGCTACGCCTTTGAAATAGATAAATACTCATTTGTAGGGATTCCTTTTTGCGATTTGCGGTGGCTATGCTACTTTCACTTCATCGATGGTACTTATATACTACAGTGACGTTCCAAAGGTTGTTGTTTTTTAAAGCTCATTATGCGATGTTAGTATTGTTCAATTTTGTGACACTTTTGGATTCCTGTTTACGTTAAAACTGTTTTTAACATATGTAAAATTTTAGCCAATCCAATAGTATGTCTACATATATTCCTTTAGAGATAAAATAGCAGCAGAAAATTTAGCCGTCCCAAGCGGTCCGAACACATTTCTTTAAAATTGTTTTAAAACTGTCGACTGGTCGCAAGTTACAACTGTTGCAATATAACGTTGTTTACTGGTTTTCTGCGCATCAAGTATCTAAAAATCAGTGTAAAACATTTGTCAGAATACCAGTAGTATGTCTGCATGAATAAACTTCCTGTAATCGTGAAGTTTGCAAGTTTTAATTTCTGAACGTTTACAGGTCATGACGTAACTGATTTGCGGTTCGCGTAAATTTAATTTTGCGTAACCGACACGCGAACAGAATGGCGGTTCGCGTGAAATATTGTGCCCAGCAAAGCAAGCCATAAGTAAACCAAAACAAACCATGATCAAATAATTAAACTCTACTTATTGTGTATAAGCTGAGAGCTATTAAGGAGCCACTCACAATTTAAAACATTTTTATAAGGGTACACAGACTATTTTGATCTTATAAGTGTTCACATGTTTTATTATGCTACTCCCTTCTCTGCTGTTATAAGTGTTAACATGTTTTATTATGCTACTCCCCTCTCTGCTGTTATAAGTGTTCACATGTTTTATTTTGCTACTCCCCTCTCTGCTATTATAAGTGTTCACATGTTTTATTTTGCTAGTCCCCTCTCTGCTATTATAAGTGTTCACATGTTTTATTTTGCTACTCCCCTCTCTGCTATTATAAGTGTTCACATGTTTTATTTTGCTACTCCCCTCTCTGCTATTATAAGTGTTCACATGTTTTATTTTGCTAGTCCCCTCTCTGCTATTATAAGTGTTCACATGTTTTATTTTGCTAGTCCCCTCTCTGCTATTATAAGTGTTCACATGTTTTATTTTGCTAGTCCCCTCTGCTATTTTAAGTGTTCACATGTTTTATTTTGCTAGTCCCCTCTCTGCTATTATAAGTGTTCACATGTTTTATTTAATTTATTATAAATTATTGGGTTTGAATCTCATTAGTTGTGTCTTAGGCCCATTTTTGCATTTTTGTTTGTTGTTAAGTATATTTGTGTGATACGTAAAATAAAACTTGCATCTGATACTTTGTTTGACTTCAGGATTGTTACATGACCGAGTGTGTTCTTACTTGACGTGCAACAAGTACTGGGATATCCCGCAGCAACAGAGGGTGATTATTTGTCTATATTTATCCCTTTAAAACACAAATTTTCTAGAATACCAGAGCTCGCTCTGGCACTCGCCAATTATGAATTTTGAGAGCAGTTGGTAAATGTTAGTTTAATTTAGTGAAATAACTTCATGTAATAAGTGACAGTTTTTTTTAGACAATAACTGTTGATTTGTGCAATTTTCGAAGTTTAATATACAATTTGGTGCAGTATTTGGCTCACCCAGGGCTATACCTGGAACATTTAATGCTAAAGATGTGCTCATAATGTACTCAGCATTGATATGGTAACTTTAACGTAAGGGGGTATATATTGAAACCTATGCTAAGCTACCACCTAAGCAAAGGTATTAAATGATTGGGGATATTTACTATTAGGTATTAATACAAACACTTTCTTCATGCCTTCCAGATAGATAAACAAATTGTGTTTTAAGATGTTATAAGATTATTCTGCCAAAAACAAATTAGGATTTAAAGTCTAGTTTGGGCTACTGCCAACATTAGGGTGACCCGAAACACCTTGAATATACAGACACTCATATATGTGCAATAACCACAAAATCAGGAATGTCTCTTTGACATACTTGATTGTTTTATACCATTATTGTTTGAATACCATGCCATAAAGGTTTGTGCAGGGGAGGGAGTCTTGTGGGAACATATAATTAAAAATATATTTACACATTATTTTATATTTTTGTAAAGCCATTAAAGACTGTAGTGTGTTATTTTCTACATTTTAATGTTTTTTCCTAACAAAATGGTTCTTGTTACTTCTACACATTATTAAGGTTTTTATTTGTTTAAACCTATTAAAGACTATTATGTGATGCTCTACATATCACAAATGTTGCTTAACCCTAATTTCATTTACTCTATTAAATTACATTTTTATTAAAATTGGATCATACTTATATTAGACTCAGACTACCAACTGTCAGTAGAAAGTTGGCCAGCTCAACAGTTGCCTTGTAATTTGTCGAATTCCCGACTTACGACGGGTGCGCTCAGATTAACAACTAATGGGTTATATGAGAATCGAGTTGTAAGAGCACCCAGACTAGCAACTGTCAGTAGAAAGTTGGCCAGCTCAACGGTTGCCTTGTAATTTGTCGAATTCCTGACTTACGACGGGTGCGCTCAGATTAACAACTAATGGGTTATATGAGAATCGAGTTGTAAGAGCACCCAGACTAGCAACTGTCAGTAGAAAGTTGGCCAGCTCAACGGTTGCCTTGTAATTTGTCGAATTCCTGACTTACTACGGGTGCGCTCAGATTAACAACTAATGGGTTATATGAGAATCGAGTTGTAAGAGCACCCAGACTAGCAACTGGACAGTTGTAAAAGTCTTAGAAAGCCAACTTTCTGCTGGCAGTTGGAAGTCTGAACCTAGCACTCCACTCCACATTGGTCTGTTAGTGGATCTGACATAAGCCAACATCATTTCATATTAGTGTGAGCAATTTTCTATTAGTAGCAAGGAATCTTTTATATGCACCATCCCACAGACAGGATAGCACATACCACGGCCTTTGATATACAAGTCGTGGTACATTGCCTGGAATTAGAAATAGCCCAATGGGTCCATTGATGGGAATTGATCCCAGACTCAAATGAGTGCTTTACCACTGGACTACATCCCATCCCTACCAAAACTAGAGTGACCAGTAAGATCCAATTTCGGTTGCACTGTCTAAATTATATATTGCATTCACCCTGCTTGTCAACTGATAGCAGAATGTTAAGTTGTATTCCTAAGGCTTTAAGAAAAACTCAGTTCTATATTGCATTCACTCTGCTTGTCAACTGATAGCAGAATGTTAAGTTGTATTCCTAAGGCTTTAAGAAAAACTCAGTTATATATTGCATTCACCCTGCTTGTCAACTGATAGCAGAATGTTAAGTTGTATTCCTAAGGCTTTAAGAAAAACTCAGTTATATATTGCATTCACCCTGCTTGTCAACTGATAGCAGAATGTTAAGTTGTATTCCTAAGGCTTTAAGAAAAACTCAGTTATATATTGCATTCATCCTGCTTGTCAACTGATAGCAGAATGTTAAGTTGTATTCCTAAGGCTTTAAGAAAAACTCAATTTGAATTCTATTTTTTTAGCATTCTGAAGGTCTTATAGCTTTCTATATCATCAGCTCAGTGTTGGTGGGGTTCGGTTTGGTCGTGTATTACTGCATCTTCTACCAGTACTACTAGTGAGTATTACACTTTCACTTAGTATTCTATTAGTATTACTATAGTCCTGTTCAGTTATTTAGACCCTATGTTTTTGCAAATGTTACATTTTATTCCTATTCAATCCTTGTTTTCGTTCTTCTATAAAAGATTAGGATACGAGTCTTTGTGAAGGACATTATAGCTTGTTTCATTAAACATGGCCTTGAATGTCCAACACTGCTTGTACATATCAAGTCGATGGTCAATAACATATTATTTTCGAAGTATAATATATGATAGCACGTGCTGTTGTTTGTTTGTCGTAATCCGACTGACCCATGAAAATCAAGCCATGTCAAAATCGTTTTTGACCTCTTTTGGGGAACCGGCCTCGGTGGCGTTGTGGTTAGGCCATCGGTCTACAGGCTGGTAGGTACTGGGTTCGGATCCCAGTCGAGGCATGGGATTTTTAATCCAGATACCGACTCCAAACCCTAAGTGAGTGCTCCGCAAGGCTCATTGGGTAGTGTAAACCACTTGCACCGACCAGTGATCCATAACTGGTTCAACAAAGGCCATGGTTTGTGTTATCCTGCCTGTGGGAAGTGCAAATAAAAGATCCCTTGCTGCTAATAGGAAAGAGTAGCCCATGTAGTGGTGACAGCAGGTTTCCTCTCAAACTTTGTGTGGTCCTTAACCATATGTCTGACACCATATAACCGTAAATAAAATGTGTTGAGTGCATCGTTAAATAAAACATTTCTTTCTTTCTTTCTTTTGGGGAAGAATGTTGGGGTTCTCTTTTAAATATTTTGTATTCATCAGTGTCATTAAATTGCATCAATATATATTATAATATAAACTACCCATACAAGTTCTGTGACGTGCATCAAACACCGAATATCGTGACTTCAGGAGTTTGGGAATTTCCGCAAGTGTCCGTAAATTGTAAATATGTCAGTGGCGTGCTAAAGTAGGTTGTGTTTCATAACGAAAATAGACGGTGGTCATGAAGGAAATGGCTGGACACATTGAACGGTGGAGGCAAAGCCGGTTAGAACATTACCATCAAGTACATATGACATACATCTAGGTCGGGCATTTCCCACTGCAGCAGTTTCCCACAACATTGATGATTTTAACATCAAGTACATATGACATACATCTAGGTCGGGCATTTCCCACTGCACACAGTTTTCCACAACATTGATGATTTTAACATCAAGTACATATGACATACATCTAGGTCGGGCATTTCCCACTGCACACAGTTTTCCACAACATTGATGATTTTAACATCAAATACATATGACATACATCTAGGTCGGGCATTTCCCACTGCAGCAGTTTCCCACAACATTGATGATTTTAACATCAAGTACATATGACATACATCTAGGTCGGGCATTTCCCACTGCAGCAGTTTCCCACAACATTGATGATTTTAACATCAAGTACATATGACATACATCTAGGTCGGGCATTTCCCACTGCACATCAGCATTTTTTCCCACAACATTGATGATTTTAACATCAAGTACATATGACATACATCTAGGTCGTTTTCCCACAACATTGGCAGTACATTGACATACATCTAGGTCGGGCATTTCCCACTGCACGCAGTTTCCCACAACATTGATGATTTTAACATCAAGTCCACTAGGTTGGGCATTTCCCACTGCAGCAGTTTCCCACAACATTGATGATTTTAACATCAAGTACATATGACATACATCTAGGTCGGGCATTTCCCACTGCACGCAGTTTCCCACAACATTGATGACATCAAGTACATATGACATACATCTAGGTCGGGCATTTCCCACTGCAGCAGTTTCCCACAACATTGATGATTTTAACATCAAGTACATATGACATACATCTAGGTCGGGCATTTCCCACTGCACGCAGTTTCCCACAACATTGATGATTTTAACATCAAGTACATATGACATACATCTAGGTTGGGCATTTCCCACTGCAGCAGTTTCCCACAACATTGATGATTTTAACATCAAGTACATATGACATACATCTAGGTCGGGCATTTCCCACTGCACGCAGTTTCCCACAACATTGATGATTTTAACATCAAGTACATATGACATACATCTAGGTCGGGCATTTCCCACTGCAGCAGTTTCCCACAACATTGATGATTTTAACCAATACATGTTTGTTTGGATTTTTTGACAAGTGATTACAACTTTTGCACAAACGATCCGTCGTTTATTTTGATATTGGTTTTGCATAACCGACAGACAAAGGACAAAATCGTTCATGCCAAATTTTATGCCCTACTTTCACTAATATTACATTTTTTACTTTTATCTTCTACCAGTATTACTAGAGAGTATTACTTTTTTGTTGTATTCTTTGCCTTAACCAGTTTTACTAAATACAGAATAACTAGTTAATGATGTAGAATATCGGCTTTATCCTGTGAAGATTTGGCCGGAACAGGATAAAGCTGATATCCTACGTCATTAACTAGTTATTATCTTTATCCTGCAGACCATAAAAATTAAGGAAAAAAGCTATTATTTCTGTTGTTTTAGCTACATTGTGCAGTTGAGCTATTTTGTAATGTAGCTATGGGTGTGACATCACATAAATGACGTCAAAAGTCATAATCTGCTAGTATACGTTTATAACTTGGCTTTAATGAGTCATCCTAATTGGTCGATATTAACAGTGGTTGCAGGATCAATGTGATTAAATGTTTAATTTGATGCGTATCTTCATCTTTGCAGCACGGATGCGTTTGCCGACAGCGTGGTACCGGAATCGTATTCCAGGAACCAGAGACACGAGGAACTGAGACACAGAAATTCAGATAGGCTCTATGACTTTTCCTGACATGTTCAACTGGAGCTAACACACTTCAGTTTTAAAGTTCTGATGTGTAAAAAGAACCATGAAATATAGACACAGTGGTCGGAGATACAGAACTGGAAGGAAGGATGAAATGTTTTATTTAACAAGTCTCAATGTTACGTATCGTTAAACATAATATGGTTAACAACCACACAGGGGGCGGGATGTAGCCCAGTGGTAAAGCATTCACTTTGATGTGCGGTCAGTCTGGGATCGATCCCTGTCAGAGGGCCCATTGGGCTATTTCTCACTCCAGTCAGTGCACCACAACTGGTATATCAAAGGCCATGGTATGTGCTATCCTGTCTGTGAAATGGTGCATATAAAAAGATCCCTTGCTACTAATGGAAGAATGCAATGGGTTTCCTCTCTAAGACTAAATGTCAAACTTACGAAATGTTTGACATTCAACAGCCAATGATAAATAAATCCGTGTACTCTAGTGATGTCATTAAACAAAACAAAGTTTAACTTTGTTTTTAAGAAGCACACAGATAGTAAGAGAGAAAACCTGCTATTGCCACTCAATTGGAAATCAGCTCAATGTCCTATGATGAATTGTTTTGGTTGGTTGGTTTTGTTTTATTAACACCATTAGAGCATATTGATTTATCAGTCATTGCCTATTGGATGTCAAAGATGACCAAGCACAAGACTGAGCTCTGTGGATAGAGTCATCACACGTGTAAGAGACGGGGCAGCCACTGCCCCCTTAGGCCCCCTAGTGCTGGAGCAAAACCTCAAATTCAAGTAAAAATAATAGAGATATTCGTGCAAAATATCTGAACAGGGGACCTTCTTACCATGTATTTCCATCATTCTACCCTCAGAATTAGTTATCATCCATTAATAGTAATGCTAATATGAATGAATGTTGTTATCCAGATTTGGGCATTTTCTTTTTAATTTGGACAAAAAACAGCCTGCCTCCCTACAAAAATGGGAGTCCGTACGCGTAGGACAAGTGATTTGGTAAACAGTGATGATACCAGGTGTAAATATGAAGACTGTAGTATAGTGTTATATTCACCCGACATATTTAAATGGTGCATAATGCAAATTGTTTTCATTTCTTGGGCCTGAATGTTGTTGGGTTTTTTGTTTGTTCACCGAATAAAGCTTTCTTAAGAAAAATTTTTGAAATGAATGTGTTGACCTATTGTATAACAAATATAAAATTGTGTAATCAACAGAATAGTTTTAAAAAATAACAAAACAAAAACTAAACCGTTCCAGCTTTGACATCCAGCAAAATGGAAAACTTAGTGCAGTACAAATGTACTGATAGAACCTTCATTAAAAAGGGCCAGGACGGCACATACCAATATCTTTAACATACCACATACTGGTTGTAACTGAAAATTACCCATTTGGTTACATGTGATCTTGTTGCCATCTGGAATGCGTTTGGTGTTGATGGGCAAGGCCAAAGTTTGTGAATGTATTAACTGGCTTATAGAGTGTATACTACCAAATCAAATCCCATAGACGACAATAGTAACATGTTTCCTAAAACTCCTACCTGCAGCGTATCAATTGACATAAACGCCACGGATCTAAATACTACCACCCCTCACCCTTAAAGTGAATCAGAAAAAAATAGGCGTCAAGCTGCTCATTTCCAAGATAATCATCTATGATTACCCTAGTTCCGCACAAAATTGGAGTACCGTACTTTTTTTTACAGGTAACCCATACATGTTTCAAGCACAAGGCTAGTTGACCTAGTGGTACTAGATGAAATAAAATTGCATACATTTTTTGCCCAGATGAAACTATTTCTTTTTACAACCAACACACTCACATTTATCACCAATCACAGGACTTGTGGTGTTACAAGAGTAATTTATAAAGCCTGTTTTTCTTCCAACGCAAGTGTTTTAAGCATTGTAAATGTATGTAGTTACACGCTGTAAGTCTAAAACAGGTGTTTTAAGCATTGTAAATGTAAGTTCGGCCAGTAATGTCACATTGGATGTCGGTAATGTGGTATTTACTGTCGGTAAACCAGTTAACTTCCTGACACTGGATGAGTGTTGGTTGCAGCCAATACAGTAATGTAAAGTTGAATGTCAGTAATGTGGTATTGACTGTCAGTAAACCAGTTAACTTTATGACATTGTGGATGAGTGTTGCTTACAGCCAATACCATAATGTCACGTTAAATGTCGGCAATGTGGTACCGACTGTCAGTAAACCAGTTAACTTCCCGACACTGGATGAGTGTTGGTTGCAGCCAATACCGTAATGTCATATTGAATGTCAGTAATGTGGTATTGACCGTCAATAAACCAGTTAACTTTATGACATTGTGGATAAGTGTTGCTTGCAGCCAATACCATAATGTCACGTTAAATGTCGGCAATGTGGTACCGACTGTCAGTAAACCAGTTAACTTCCTGACACTTGATGAGTGTTGGTTGCAGTCAATACCGTAATGCCATGCTGAATGTCGGTAATGTGGTATTGACGGTCAGTAAACCAGTTAACTTTCTGACATTGTGGATGAGTGTTGGTTGCAGTCAATACTGTAATGCCATGTTGAATGTCGGTAATGTGGTATCGACTGTCGGTAAACCAGTTAACTTTCCGACATTGTGGATGAGTGTTGGTTGCAGCCAATACCATAATGTCACGTTAAATGTTGGCAATGTGGTACTGACTGTCAGTAAACCAGTCAACTTCCTGACACTTGATTCATGAGTGTTGGTTGCAGTCATTCTTTGCTGTTACTATTTATGCGTCTCCTTTCGCTTTCCATCAGTATATTTATATTTTCTCTTACAGATTCTTATTATATACCTTACAACATCTACAGTTGCCATTCAGCAACATCTCAGAAAGAAAAACTCTACGAAAAGTCAATTTTATAGGCATTTATTCCAAATGCATTAAACAAGGACAACGTTTTGGAAATGTGACCATATTGCACATAATAAAATATATTACAGTGTATCCATTTTACAATGTATACATAATACTTGGACATCATTAAAACATAACAGTACATATTTTTTATTACCTTGACAACGATACATAGGCGCTTGGAAAGTAATTCTGAAAATAATCCTTCAATGTGTGGAAGCCACAGTGAAACGAAAGGTAAATCGGCCTAGAAAGATCCACTATTTAATTTTCAGTTTTGTCACTAGATGATGTGAATGCAGAGGGACTCGATTAAAGTGACAGACCCTAGTTTTTTTAAACTCCAACATATTTTTCACTATTGGAGCCATTATTAATATTTTAAACTCTGATATTACTTACATTTTATTGTTTAGATTATCAATTTCCATACATCTAAAATGTTCTTGGTCATCCTAGTGTTTCTAATAACACAAAATGCATTTTTCATATTTTAAAAATAGCACACATCTCTGAGAAGGAATGGCTATGGAAACGAGCTGTAGTAAATTTCAAAAGCATTTCGCCATTTCAACATCACAGTCTTAATTCCAAATGTGTGACAGGTTTGTAGATTAATGAAACTTAGTGTCTATTTTAATGGGTTGAAACTAGGGTCTGTGACTAAATGGAAAAACAATATAACAGTTTGACAATTACTGAACTGAATAAATATTACTGACTGAACTGTATAAATATTACTGACTAAAGAAAAGTATCCTTTATATCACAGTGCTGGAATGGTTTAATAAAATCCATTCTAAAATAAGCTATATATTTACTAATGGACATTTTAAAGGAAATGGAAAACCCAATGGCCCGAATTCACAAAGCCTGTTTATGTGTTATGCACATGTAACTATATACATCTACAATGATCAGTCACTGGTGTTCAAGAAAAACAGACTTCATAAATTCAGCCCAGACTTTAGTTTGTACACCTTGCAAATTGGGTTCTCACAAACCTCCAGTGAACACAACGGCGGAGCTTGGTGACAAACTGAATACACAGAAATGTTGAGATTCAGTGAAATTCTCTCTCAAGTTAAATACCTGGCCCTCTGCTTATAAAACGTCTGTAGTCTAGACCTAAGACTATATTAGAGTCCGAGTCTTTAACGCCATGGAAACTGCATACAAAATGTATGCATATGAGGTAATTAGAAATTTAAGTCTTCAGTCCGTCCCATCTTCCTACAAAATGTTTTTACTAAATAATGTCAGTTTGGTTTTATGTAAAAAGAAAAGTAAAAGTGTTTTGGAAACAACACAAATATACTATTTTTGTGTGCAATTTAGAAATCGATCAGCTCAAAAATAAATAACTTGTAAATGAGTAAATTCCATAGTATGAAAAAAGGCGTTCTCTGTGGGATGGACTATAGGCTAAAATTTTAAAGCACTATTAATGCAACAAAAGTTTGGCAACAATTACATAATGTATTAACAAAAAAAAAAACTGTTCATAAGATAAAATGCACCCAGTCATGGCTATTTTGTTCATTAACATTTTTTTATCACCAAAGAAAATCAAATGTCTTCAAGTCCACCACTCTGTCTTGTGACCAGCCAGACATGGCATGTCTGCAACTGCCGCAACCCAACCCAGAAGACCAGGGGCTGTACACTTTGTCCGCCCCCAATCTCACGGCACGTTACAGGTCATTGTTGCAATCTTTACAACAACTGGTACATTCACTTCCTGTTGGACGCAACAACTGGTACATTCACTTCCTGTTGGACACAACAACTGGTACATTCACTTCCTGTTGGACACAACTGGTACATTCACTTCCTGTTGGACACAACAACTGTTACATTCACTTCCTGTTGGACACAACAACTGTTACATTCACTTCCTGTTGGACACAACAACTGGTACATTCACTTCCTGTTGAACACAACAACTGATACATTCACTTCCTGTTGGACACACAGCCTCTAGCTGAAACAAGTCCCCTGTTTTCACGCTAAACTGAAATTAGCTGCACCTGTAAGAAAAGTAAAGAAAAAAGATATTATATAATTACCAAATGTAAGCCAAAATAAAAATCATGATGGCTTTCATCACTAAACAGTAAAGAATGCTGTAAATCTAATAAATTATAGAGCATTACAATACCCCCCCCCCCCCCCAACCTCCATTACTGTAAACTAGTTAAAACATTAAGGTATCTAAATGACCTTCACTTTAAGCTTGAGGAATGTGCAGTTGAAAGACTCCTCTGGTGAACAATTGTACTAAACTTTTAATGAAAAGGTCATCCATTAAGCAATCAGAAAGCAAGATTTAAAGACAGATTTTAAACTGGTTATTTAATTAAAAAGAATATTCTTATTTATGATAAAATGAAACCAGCTTGTAGTGAAATGGTATTTAATGAAGCAAGTAGAAATGTAATCACACATGAACTATTGGGACCGATTCATCAAAATAATGTAATCACACATGAACTATTGGGTCGGACTCCTCAACATAATGTAATCACACATGAACTACTGGGTCGGACTCCTCAACATAATGTAATCACACATGAACTATTGGGTCCGACTCCTCAACATAATGTAATCACACATGAACTACTGGGTCCGACTCCTCAACATAATGTAATCACACATGAACTATTGGGTCCGACTCCTCAACATAATGTAATCACACATGAACTATTGGGTCCGACTCCTCAACATAATGTAATCACACATGAACTACTGGGTGGGACTCCTCAACATAATGTAATCACACATGAACTATTGGGTCCGACTCCTCAACATAATGTAATCACACATGAACTACTGGGTCCGACTCCTCAACATAATGTAATCACACATGAACTATTGGGTCCGACTCCTCAACATAATGTAATCACACATGAACTACTGGGTCCGACTCCTCAACATAATGTAATCACACATGAACTACTGGGTGGGACTCCTCAACATAATGTAATCACACATGAACTACTGGGTGGGACTCCTCAACATAATGTAATCACACATGAACTACTGGGTGGGACTCCTCAACATAATGTAATCACACATGAACTACTGGGTGGGACTCCTCAACATAATGTAATCACACATGAACTACTGGGTGGGACTCCTCAACATAATGTAATCACACATGAACTACTGGGTGGGACTCCTCAACATAATGTAATCACACATGAACTACTGGGTCCGACTCCTCAACATAATGTAATCACACATGAACTACTGGGTGGGACTCCTCAACATAATGTAATCACACATGAACTACTGGGTCCGACTCCTCAACATAATGTAATCACACATGAACTACTGGGTGGGACTCCTCAACATAATGTAATCACACATGAACTACTGGGTGGGACTCCTCAACATAAGAAAAGCGAAAGGAATGTTAGTTTAATGATATCACAGAATGTTTCAAATTACTGCTCCTCGCTGTACGTGGGGGGTGAGGGGATTTAGCTCACTTAGTACAGCACTTGCATCAGGGGCTTGGGTTGTAGGAATAAAAACACAAAGTTTTTTCCTATCCCAATCTATGCCCACTGACCGATATATCAATGGCTGTGGTATGTACTGTCCAGTTTGTTGGAAAATGCATTTTAAAAGATATCAAAATTGTTTTTAATGCCAAAATCAAAAATGTGTAAAAAAAAAAAAGAAAAAAAAAGTAATAAATTCAATAACATTCCCAAAACATTAATATTTTTGTGTAATTTTCCAACCCCCTTATAAATCAATCTCCCAAAGTTATGAAATAATATTTTGATGAAAAAAAGAGACTTATTATAGGCAAAGATATATACGTTACCTGAAAGGTGTTTGTGTGATAAATCATTCAAATAAAAAACAAAGCTAATTAATTTCTTAATGTGACTGTTCACCATTTGGACCAAATAAGCCATTTTTTAGAAATCAGTCTGTAATTCTGGCTAACAATTTCTTACAAAATTGTTTTTCTTAAAGTCAGGTCAGAGTATTGTGGTTATTGTTGAATAACAGAACTAACTGTTAAACAATTGCATCCACATCCTGTAGGACACACAGCCTCATTTTGGAACCAGTCCCTGATATGTTTCGCGTGACCCCCATGTCCACATGCTACACAGAAGTTAGCTGAACCTGTGAAAAAAAGAAAAAGGAATAGGTGCAGTGTTACATATTTACGTGACGTCACGACCCTACTCACAGCTGTTGTATATTACGTCAGAAGGAATGCGTGCAGTGTTACATATTATGTAACGTCACTTACTACCTTGATTATGGAATGACGTAATGAACAAGTATCAATGACCATCTACCTCCTAAACAATGAAACCAATTGACCAATGAAAAGGGCACATTACTGTCTAGGTTCTAGACGACATGTGCTAGTAGATGTTTTTTCTAGCACGGCTTTCTGGCACCTTTCTGCTGGTTGACTGAACTAGAATATCAATTTCTGTACGTCTGATGTGTTTCCTGTTTCTAATTCCACAAAATGTATTTGTCATATTTTAAAAATGCATGTACCTCTGAGAAATAACAGTTATGGAGACAATCTCTAGTCTATTTTTTTTCTATTTCCCCATTTCTATGTCACAATATTTTACTTACTCTATTGTAACTTTATCCAAATGTGTTACAGGTTTGTAGATTAACCAAACTTTGTATCCAGTTTCACAGGTTGAAACTTTAAGGATAAGAGAAATAAGGGTTTGCAGAATGACACCATGTAAGAAAAGACACACTTACCTCGGACACCCATGTGACAAATAGCGCACCGTAAAGCTGTGTAGGTACAATTGCGACACTTTGTTTCTCGGACTTCATGTGAGCACCGGTGACAAATAACCGCAAAATCTGTAATTATAATAATGTGTTATTTGAAGTTTAAAAAAAAAAGAATAATAATAAAAAAAAAAAAAAGCTGCAATCTCCAATGTTGATATGTAACAGTACATGATAAAGCTAAACAAACATTTCAGCTCAATATCTCAAGGCATTCTAAAAAACAAACATCCGGAAAACTGTATGTGGGACAGCCAGACAGAAGGATGGTGATGATACCTATAGTACCCTCCGGTTGGATCGGTAGGGGACAAATATTTTAATATAGCTCACCAACATTAATTTTCTTATGTTACGTGCCATTATTTGGTAACTGCAGCATATACTGTAGATCCATTATGTATTGCGCCATTAATGTATTGCGATATGCCAACAGTAGCCCAAACTGTGTGTAGAAAGTATCAGATGTAGCTTACACGAAAAGTATTGCGACCTTAGCTGGTACTCAAAGACAATAAACATGTTGTGTTGTTTTAATTAATAGCCATAGCTTACATTTAGAGACCAATATGCAGGTATGAGATGTGCATTATACACTCTCTTTGACTAAGGCCTGGTCTGATTTGTTTTTACGAAGACTTGGTTTTGTGAAACGAAAGGGTACAAAAGTGGCACGAAAGTTACCAGCTGACTTCAACAAACAGAAATAAGAGTTCATCGCGATGGTAGGGAAAACAGTGCAGACAAACAACATTCCCGCCGAGTTGGTAATAAATTTTGATCAAACAGGCATCAAACTTGTACCCGTTTCCAACTGGACATTGGCAGAAAAGGGAGCGAAACAAGTTGCCGTCGTGGGTATAGATGACAAGCGCGAGATCACGATGTTACTGGGAAGTTTGGCCAGTGGCAACCTGTTACCCCCTCAGATAATATACAAAGGTGTAACTGACCGATGCCACCCAACCTACAAGTTCCCCGACGATTGGCACATGACACATTCGGCCAATCACTGGAGCAACGAGCAGACGATGCTGGACTACGTTGACAATGTGCTGGTTCCATACGCCAAAAGGGTGAAGAAAGAACTCCGACTACCAGCACGACAGAAATCATTGGCAATCTTTGATGTATTTGCAGCCCATAGATGTCAATCATTTTTAGACCTGCTACGAAAACTCCTTTGAAGTGCGATTTGTCCCGGCTGGCTGCACCGGTGAGCTGCAGCCCATGGATTTATCGGTGAATGCAGAGTTTAAATTAGCAATCAAGGAACAATTTACCGAGTGGTATGCTGACATTGTGGCCAAGAACATAAAAGAAAACACCAACAAGCCTGTTGACTTAAGAATCAGTTTGATCCAACCGTTTCACGCCCGGTGGATTGTGGCATGCATTGACAAGTTATCGAAAGACAAAGAAACCGTTACACGTGGCTGGCGATCATCAGGTCTGCTCGGAAAATAAACGTTAGTGTTTGCTAATTACACGTGGTGATTGACAATGATTCCTGTTTCGTTTTGTTCATTGAATGATAGTGTGATATGCAATAAATCAATGTAGTTAATCAAATTTGGTTGTTCTATTAATTTTGTTAGTAAAGTCGCTATATTATTGCGTATATAAAGTACTGCAATGATTAGTTGTTCGCAGTTTTCGCAATACTTTGTTGTTCACAAAACTTTCATGTTCTACAGTATATATATATACTGACCTATTCCCTTGTGTGGGTCGGGAGCACCCGCTGTGTATTTGAGGATGTGAGCCGACTTGTTCGGCAGACCCCAGTAGTAGAGAAGACTGGCGTACACCTTCTTGAAAATATCATACTGATTACTGTAGGCAGGATCCAGCATCCTGGGGCAAAAGAAAATCACAAGTTAAAATCTAAGATTAAAGCTTTGTAGAGCACAATGAACGGAAAGCAAAAGTTAAAATTTAAAGTTAAGTTTGCTTTGTTTAATAACAACATCACTAGAGCACAATGAAAGGAAAGCAAAAGTTAAAATTTAAAGTTCCAATTTGCTTTGTTTAACAACATCACTAGAACACACTGATTTACTAATCATCGGCTATTGATTTCAAACCTTTGGTAATTTCGACAGTCTTAGAGAGGAAACCTGCTACATTTTTCCAGTAGTAGCAAGGGATTTTTTAGATGCACTTTCCCACATACAGGATAGCACATATCACAGCCTTTGCCTTTGATATACCAATCATTGTGCACTGGCTGGAACGAAAAATAGCCCAAGGGCCCAACCAACGGGGATCGATCCCAGACTGACTGCGTATCACTTTACCACTGGGCTCCATCCACCCCTATTTAGGTTAGGTACCGCCCTGTCACACACATGCAGTGATCTCGGTTACCTCCACTGAAGTCGGTGTGCCTCTCTCTCCTTCTCGGCAGCTCGTTCCGCCGGATCCTTCTCCTCACACATCTGGTAGTCATTGTCATAACTCTCCGACCAGCTGTTAGACCGCTTGTTCTTCATCACTGTCAGTGCCAATATTCCGTTAGAAAGACAGGCATGTATTACCACTTCACCTACATTCCTTCCCACAGGAAATGCCTTTTTTTCATCCTATGGCATTTACCACAAGCTATTTATTTCTGAGCTGATTGTTTTATAAATTGCACACAAAAATAGTATTTTGTTTTGTTATTTCCAACACACTTTTACTTTTCTTTTTAAGTCAAACATAACTGAAATTATTTTGTAGGATGATGGTATGGACTATAGTAATAGTTCTGGCTCCAAAAAGGAAGGAAGGAAATGTTTTATTTAACGATGCACTCAACACATTTTATTTACTGTTATATGGCATCAGACTTATGGTTCAGGACCACATAGATATTGAGAGAGGAAACCTGCTGTCGCCACTTCATGGGCTAATCTTTTCGATTAGCAGCAAGTGATCTTTTATATGCACCATCCCACAGACAGGATAGTACATACCATGGCCTTTGTTACATCAGTTGTGGAGCACTGGCTGGAACAAGAAATAGGCCAATGGGCCCACTGACGGGAATCGATCCTAGATCGATTGTGCATCAAGCAAGCGCTGTAGCACTGAGCTACATCCCCCCCCCCCCCCACACACACACAGCTACAAGATGTCTGCTCAATGCTATGACATGTAACACGTCAAGCTTGAGCAGAACTTACATGTAAGTTACTGTGTCCAATGATAGACACGCACATGTAACTGATCACCACAAATGAGAATTAAAGCTGAATTTATTAAAATACTGCGAAACCCCTCTAAACTGGGCATTCATAGGATGAAGTAAAATGTCTGGTTTTAAGAGGTATCTGGTTTAGAAAGTAAAATGTCTGGTTTTAAGGAATATCTGGTTTAGAAAGTAAAATGTCTGGTTTTAAGGAATATCTGGTTTAGAAAGGCAATCTTCTGTACTGATATTAACAATGGGACTGTTAAAACAAAATCCAGTTTTGAGGGAATTCCAGTTCACAGAGGTTTCCTGTATATTTCATTATTAATTCACCAACAGTTAATTAGAAAATCATGTGCCATTCTTTCTATTAATTCACCAACAATTAATTAGAAAATCATGTGCCATTCTTTCTATTAATTCACCAACAGTTAATTAGAAAATCATGTGCCATTCTTTCTATTTAGTCAAACTTCAAAATGGTTACTTAATTTCTGACCAACTTTGCAAAAAAGGCTTATAATTATTTTAATCCAGCCATAACTTTGTATATTTATCATAAAGTACGTGAAATTTTTAATCACACTTTTTAGTTTTTATTCTCATGGTATTTAAGTCAAGCCATGACATACTATTAAATACTATGAAGTAAAAATCAAACAGGCTAAGATTTAACCATCTTTGTACAAATAATAATAATAATAATAAATAATAATAATAATAATAATATATAAAATGTAACTGCATGCAACATAAATATTTTAATAATACACTGTATACGGTCAAACAACTTCAAAATTAATAAATAATCAAAATCACAACATATTCTGTTATAATTCTTTAAACATGCATATCCCAAATTAAAATAAATATATAATATTATATCAAAAATTAAAATTCTGCAATATATTACACTAACGAATAGTTCATAATAGATAATAATGTAAGCAGTAACCACAAAAACAATTTAACAACATTTTACACATCATGATAAAATTATAAACAATAGTTGTATATGATAGTATGTTTATCTAATAAATAGTAATAGAGAAAGCATTTTACTTTTAAAACCAAATACAAGTGCATGTTATATTTAACATAAATACTTATAAACAAGAATCATTTTAGGTAATATGAAAGTGCATTTAATCAAAATAATTAATACAACATAACTCTCACATCAAGATATTTAAGGATTCGGAATAATATTTTCTAGCTCAATCAACCAGTAAAAAGGTGCCAGAAAGATGTGCTAGAAAAACCGTCTAGCATACGTCCCCTAGACGGTAATCCGCCCTTTTCATTGGTTAATTGGTCTTGTCGTTTAGGAGGTAGATGGCTGTTGCTACCTCTTCATTACGCCACTCCATAATAAAAGGTACATGTAGTGACGTCACGTAATATGCAACACTGCATGCATTCCTTTTAGTGACGTAACAGCTGTGAGCAGGGTCGTGACGTCACATAATATGTAACACTGCATGCATTCCTTTTAGTGATGTAACAGCTGTGAACAGGGTCATAATGTCACGGTACAAAAATAAACTAAAGTGAATTTAACAATAATTATACTAAAATTGTAAGTATCATTGAACTAGAAAATATTTCTGGTACTCGTCCTTTTGTAGATGGTTTTTCTAACCCTTGTCTCAAGAAAATCAATCTTTGGAGCTCACTAAAGCTCAGTAAAGCTCACTCAAAGGATTGCTTTTCTTGAGACGACTGTCAGAAAAACCATCTACAAAAGGACAAGTGCCAGAACCTATTAATCTGAATCTATGATGTGAGTGATCTGACATAATATTTATATAAAGTTATACAATGTATTTATATAAGAAATTAAGAAGCTGTAATAGTATGTATATATATATATTGTTGCAAAATTGGAAAATAATGAAAACCACATACTATAATAGCATTAATACTAGGCATGAAGCATAGAGGATAAATTGATGAGAAGAGAAGAGAGAACAGTATTTAAGCAGTTGACACAATCAAGGTAGTGTATTTATTTAATTATTTATTTAAATGTAGCTACCAAAGACGTATAAAAATGTGATGAGAAATTTAATTTAATTACAGAAATGAAAATGAAAATCTTGAAAATTTTGGAGGGTCTTGGACAGTATAGGATTACTACAAACTTTTCATTACATGACAGGTTTCCAGGCAATACAAAATCTGAAATTCTGGAAAAATTCAGGTTTTTTTTTTTGTATTTGTAAGTAATTTTTCCTTAACCAAATTCTGATAACAGCCCATCATAAACTTTAAACAGACAATGGACAACCCCGACATTTTTCTTTTTAAAGCTCCAAGTCTCTTGAAATACATGTAGATGTAGAGATGACAAATTTCTTCAAAATCATTCTTTAACTGCCTTAATCAATTATCTGCCCTTTACATTTTTTTTTTTTTTTTAAAAAGGTGGAATTTGCAATGAGATGACTGGTGGACGACAAGTGCTATCAGTCAACACTTACAGCAAAGATGGAAAAACGTTACCAGAACACTGAAGGACACACACACATGTACAGGTGTATTTTATGACCATTTCACAGTACATGATAACATGACAAAAATGGTTAGGTGGAACGAGGCCGTAACAGAGATTTAACAATAGGTGATATATTGTAATCACTAATGTATGAATTCATTTCAACTTATTTTCGTGCATATATCCGATTAAGGTTCAAGTCCTGGGCACACACCTCAGCTATCTGGTCTGTCTGTCCAAGACAGTGGGTTAGTGGTTAGTGAGAACGAAGAGTGGCCTTAAACCTACCCACCGAGTTGTTGAAACTCGCTCTGGGTGGGAGCAGATACTAGGCTGCGGACCCAATACCTACCAGCCTTATGTCTGATGGCTTAACCACGACACCACCGAGGCCGGTTAATGTATGAATAACTTGTTCTAAAATAATGGGGAGATAACTATCATGAATTTTAAATTGCACAGAGAGAGGACAGTGACCATAAACATACAAGAGGTAACAGTGGTTGGTAACACATGAATGAAAGAAAAGTCAAACTGAAAAAAGCCACATAATTTACTTCATAGATTCATAGCATACATATATAAGCACAAGCACCAAATGCAATCTGACGAACAGAACCAAAGCTTAGAACCAAACTTAGAACATGGTCAATTAGAGGAAGAGATTGTAAGTATGTTGTAGCTAAATCATAAAGAGCAATATTTTACTATGAGCTGTAAAAATTCACACACAACGGTAACTGCACACAACTACAATGTATATAATATTTGTGATTAAGGTTTTGTGAAATCAACACTCTTGGTGTATCGGTGTCTAAGGGCTGCTATGTTAATTCACTAAAACATTAATATGAAACATCCAGCACAACATCCAATATGAGAATGTCAGTAGGGCCTAACCTGTTCATTGATCAAGCTTGGTAAACTGGTTATTAACCAGTGTCCATGCCACTAGTGAATACCCTGCCTGGCATTGAATTATCTTTATTTTACTCTCAAACCTTCATATACAAGATAGAAATAGGGTATGTAGGTCAATGTGAAATAGAAATAGTCCGTGTGAGGCAGAAAGTCCATGTGAGATGGAAATACACGTAGTCCATATGAGATGGAAATCATCCATATGAGATGGAAATAGTCCATGTGAGATGGAAATAGTCCATCTGAGATGGAAATAGTCCATGTGAGATAGAAATAGTCCATGAGATGGAAATAGTCCATGTGAGATAGAAATGGTCCATATGAGATGGAAATAGTCCATGTCAGATAGAAAGTCCATATGAGATGGAAATAGTCCATGTGAGATAGAAATAATCCACAGAAATAGTCCATATGAGATGGAAATAGTCTATATGAGATGGAAATAATCCATGTGAGATAGAAATAATCCATAGAAATAGTCCATGTGGGATGGAAATAGTCCATATGAGATGGAAATAGTCCATGTGAGATAGAAATAATCCATAGAAATAGTCCATATGAGATGGAAATAGTCCATGTGAGATGAAAATAGTCCATGTGAGATAGAAATAGTCCATGTGAGATAGAAATAGTCCATGTGAGATGGAAATAGTCTTTGTGAGATGGAACTAGTCGTTGTGAGATACAAATAGTCCATGTGAGATGAAAATAGTCCATGTGAGATAGAAATAGTCCATGTGAGATAAAAATAGTCCATGTCTGATAGAAATAGTCTACTGAGATAGAACGTCCATGTGAGAAAGCCACGTGTATTCATAGTTTAGCACTTTGGAACTACATGTATGTGTACTGCATTGCACTTCAAAAGAAAGCTACATACGTACATCCAATGACGTAACAGTTACACTTCATTTTGTACTGAAAATCTCCTGTCACTTATACTGACAAATGATGCATCAATTAAATCTAGAGTCTGATTTCACTTTGAAAGTCACAAGTTTTCTTTAAAGCACAGTTACAAATTGCTAAACCTTTTTTTTTGTCTTTAAATTGTATACTTTTCTGTGTATTTCGGATGGGTTAATCGTTAGTGGTTAGAGAAAGTCCACACAGTGGTCTTACACATTCCCACTGATCCGCTAAAACTCAGTCTGGGTCGGAGCCAGTACTGGGACGTGAACCCAGCACCTACAATGTACCAGCATTAATGTCAATGGCTTCACCTCTATATAATATCAAGACAGGTATTTTGATAACACTCTTATTTTGTGTAAAACAACACAATTAACTTCCCAACAGAGCAAACCTCAGCATCTGATCAGATTTGTAAAACAACACAATTAACTTCCCAACAGAGCAAACCTCAGCATCTCATCAGATTTCAACCACAAGACTACTACTACTTTAAAGGAACAGACCATATTTGTTGTAAAACAACACAATTAACTTCCCAACAGAGCAAACCTCAGCATCTCATCAGATTTCAACCACAAGACTACTACTACTTTAAAGGAACAGACCATATTTTTTGTAAAACAACACAATTAACTTCCCAACAGAGCAAACCTCAGCATCTCATCAGATTTCAACCACAAGACTACTACTACTTTAAAGGAACAGACCATATTTGTTGTAAAACAACACAATTAACTTCCCAACAGAGCAAACCTCAGCATCTCATCAGATTTCAACCACAAGACTACTACTACTTTAAAGGAACAGACCATATTTTTTGTAAAACAACACAATTAACTTCCCAACAGAGCAAACCTCAGCATCTCATCAGATTTCAACCACAAGACTACTACTACTTTAAAGGAACAGACCTGTAAAACAACACACTTCCCAACAGAGCAAACCTCAATCTCCTCAGCATCTCATCAGATTTCAACCACAAGACTACTACTACTTTAAAGGAACAGACCATATTTTTTGTAAAACAACACAATTAACTTCCCAACAGAGCAAACCTCAGCATCTCATCAGATTTCAACCACAAGACTACTACTACTTTAAACACTACAGCATATTTTTTACTATTACAGCCGTTTATGATCACTGAAATAAAACATTACTTATATTTTATTGTATAAATTATCCATTTCCATAGAACTGAAGTGTTTCTGGTCATCCTATTGTTTCTAATATCACAAAATGTATTTGTCATATTTTAAAAAATGCATGTACCTTTGAGAAATAACAGTTATGGAGACAATATCTAGTCTATTTTTTTTTCTATTTCCCTATTTCAATGTCAGTCGTGTTTTACTTACGTGTCTGAGAAGTAGCGGTTATAGATTCGAGTTCTAGTCTACAGAAGTCTATTTTGTAAGGATATTTTCCGGTTTTAATGTCAGACTCGTGTTTCACTCTGTTGTAACTTTATCCAAGTGTGTTACATGTTTGTAGATTAACTAAACTTAGTGTCCATGTTGTAACTTTATCCAAGTGTGTTACAGGTTTGTAGATTAACTAAACTTAGTGTCCATGTTGTAACTTTATCAAAAGTGTGGTACAGGTTTGTAGATTAACTAAACTTAGTGTCCATGTTGTAACTTTATCCAAGTGTGTTACAGGTTTGTAGATTAACTAAACTTAGTGTTCATTCTTACGAACTGAAACTAGGGTCTGCACCTTTAAGTAAATAAGCACAAATTTATATTCTATATCCTATTTGATTTCAGTGCTAGTACAAAGGATTGAAACTAAAGCCCAAAACACACCAAAACTGGTTCTGTGTCTGGGTCTAATGCGTCTGCTGCTGTCAAAAGTACAGAACATGTTCTATGTCATCTGGTGCCAGATCTGTAGTTCATTCCAGCACAATGTTTTAACACATTTGATTCAGTGTTTCTTTTTCATCTGGTAACATACTTGCCAGACCCAGTCCCTGACCCAGTCCCAGACCCAGTCCCTGACCCAGTCCCAGACCCAGTCCCTGACCCAGTCACAGACCCAGTCCCTGACCCAGTCACAGACCCAGTCCCTGACCCAGTCCCTGACCCAGTTCTGGTGTGTTTTGGGTCTAAACCAAGGTGAAAAATAAGTTAAAACTGAACTGCTGGAATGGATTTACAGTTATTGTTCCTTATTAAAGCCACTATTTGGAAATGTTAAATACTTTCAGTAATTACAGGTTTCTTGCCATTGTATTACATATCATTACTTACAACTTGTTTCTTAAATAATAAACCTTTACCATTTCGAAGTGTTTCTGGTTATCTTTGTGTTTTTGGTAACTCAAATTTAATTTGTTGCAAAACGAAAAAGATACATATGTGGGAAGCTAGGGTCTGTAGCTTTTATACAAGCAACATTGAGCTGAACTTTGATTCTAATAACACTATATATTACTAAGAACAAACACCAATGTACAAAGACTGAAGACCAAAAAAAAAGAAGAAAATAAAAAAAGAAGGAAACAAAAAGCAAGTGTAGAAAATGTACCAGTAATTACTTCAAAAGCAGTTGAAGAATTAAAAATATAAAACAAAACCACAAAACCCCACAAAAACATAACATTCACAGAAATAAGGATTTGGAGGGTAGCTAGGTGGGCAGGGAACAAGTTTCACAGATCGCTACACAATTTTAAACAGTAATCGCTAATCAATTTTCAGTTGACCAGAAATATTGCTAATCAAAATGTTTAAAACCAAATGTTCCCTGGTGGGACAAAAGGATTCAAATTGTGTTTTCTGTTTATTGTGAAAGTATGATCACATATTTATGTCTACACTTTAGCAAATTAAATGTTTCTAGAAGTAAGTTAAACTGTATGTGAAAGTCAATATGGAATTTACTGTTCATCTCCATCTATTTAACTTTTTCTTTGATTCTTCAAAGGTTTTTGTTTGTTTAGAAAACAACTAAAATGTATTAATGTAAGGTAATTTTAATGAAACAAATTTTAAAAAAACAGAAAGAAGAAATATATACATGTATATACGTATATAAGAAATATATGAATGTTAGTTTCAACTTATACAGTAATTTTAATTAAACAAAGTTTAAAAACCCCACGAAATATATATGTATATATAAAGAAATATATGAATGTTAGTTTCCACTTTTCAGATCACCTTCTGTAATTTAGCTTATTTCATATTTCATGACTATTTTTTATATTCTTGTGCTTACTCAAACAATAAATCTTGTACAACATTTTTGTCCTTAATGAATATTAATTATTCAGGTTTAAATTTAATATATTTACCCATGGTTGTATTTTCAGAAATATTTTGTTATTGACTGCACTATATAGAATTTCATGGTTGTATTTTCAGAAATATTTTGTTATTGACTGCACTATATAGAATTTCATGGTTGTATTTTTAGAAATATTTTGTTATTGACTGCACTATATAGAATTTCATGGTTGAAATTTTAGAAGAGTTGTAAATATATACAGAATATGAACAATTTTTTTAGTTTCTTTTTTCAATAAAATAAATAATACACATTTTTGAAAATGCAGTGACATTTACCAAGACATGTCCATCATATACACTGTACTAGTTAAGAATAGAACCTGATTATAATGTGGAGTCACAGCAACATGCAAAAGGATTGAAACAGAACCACTGGTGTAACACCAACATAACATACCTTGATGTTTGAAGAGTGCATAGAGGTTGGGGTGGGAGGCTACTTCTGACATGGGCCCTGCCCCCGTGTTGGTAGGGGCTGAAGGATGGGTGTGGCCTTCTGAAGGGGGTGAGAGTTACCGTTAGTCAGCAATGATATCACATCTACATCTAAGTTAATGATGACCAGGAATAAATCAACTGATACATTCCTCAGTGTGCGATTTTGGTTTATAAAATTTAAGTGTCATAAGGACTCCCACCAACCCAGCAAGCCCTGCCATGTGTTTCCAGTAGAACAGAAGATACACTAAATATTTTCATACACAAAATGTTTTGTATGAAACCATGGAAAAGATCGCTATTCAAGACTGGTTTCCCATGCTCTTAAGATATATGTTAACTGTGTCATTGCAAAGAATCAATGTAATATGTACAAATAATTTTTATGAGCCACGCAGGCTTGTATGCTAGCCAAGCTAGAGTCCTGTATGATTTTTACGAGCCACGCAGGCTTGTATGCTAGCCAAGCTAGAGTCCTGTATGATTTTTACGAGCCACGCAGGCTTGTATGCTAGCCAAGCTAGAGTCCTGTATGATTTTTACGAGCCACGCAGGCTTGTATGCTAGCCAAGCTAGAGTCCTGTATGATTTTTATGAGACTCGGGCTCTCCTCAAAATTGCACACTGTTCCCATACAAATGATTATTACATTTAAACAAATCGTGACTGGGTATAAAATAATTTTAAAACAATTTCTAGTTGACCACCAGTTCAAAACAACAACTATATTGTATATGGCCACCACAATTAAAATATCATGGAGCAAGATGCATGTATCAGATGCATAATAAAAAACAAAAATGAGTATCAAAATTACAATTATTATAATAAAGTGGAGTAAAGAATAGACACCTACATGTGCATATACATTTGTATAATAGAGAAGTTTTATGATTATGAATTATGCTATTAATTTTATACCCATTAATTTTCATTCATCTGATTGGCTATAACCATTAATTCATTCATCTGATTGGCTATAACCAGATATTCATTTCTTACACACCCGTTGGTGAGAAGTTCATGTATTATTTTTGATTACACATGGGTTGTTAACACACATAATTTCAAGACATTCGACTGGCTGCTCCTAGGTGATGACCAGGTCACCAGTGCCATGCATCCAATGAAAACCAACACGGTGGAAATATATCACCCTGTGACGTATAGTTAACCTGACAATCATGTGTCTGTGATGCGTAAGTTAGCTACAAGGACAACAGCTGTAAATAACTTTTAGTCGAAAAAGATATTAAAATTTGCTTAAAACCTGGTTTTTGAGGATATGTAAGAAATACAATAGTACATGCGAGCTATTAAAAAGCAAGGAAGAGTTTGTGCCAAGACTAAAAATAAAAACACCAAATTTAAAAAAAAAAAAAATCAATAAAAAACCAATCATAAAAGATTATTATAAATAAATAAATAATAAAAGCCATATTGGTGTAACTGTAAACAATAATGGAAGGAATAGTTCTTTAACAATACATCAGCACATTTTAACTACCAATTAGTGTGGCTATTTTTTGTTTATTATGATACTTGATCTAAGTAATGAGAGACCCAGAGAGTAAGAGAGTAAGAGTAAGAGTGAGAGAGAGAGAGAGAGTGAGAGAGAGAGAGAGAGAGAGAGTGAGAGAGAGAGAGGGGTTCACAGCCTGGTACTGGCTCCCACCTACAGCAAGTTCTTAAGGGCTCAGTGGGTAGGTAGGTGTAAGGCCACTACACTTTCTTTTCTTTCACTAACCACTAACCAACTAACAACTAACCCACTGTCCTGGACAGACAGCTCAGATAGCTGAGGTGTGTGTGCCCAGGACAGCATGCTTGAACCTTAATTGAATATAAGCATATAAGCTACATGTATGCCATGCTCATGTAAATAAAACACAACACCAGTTTGACCCATTCCTTGTAGACATAGCTCACCATGTTAATTAAGTCAAGTGATTAAAAGACAACATATCATGAACTGCACCTGGTGCAGACAAATTCAGCAATAAGCAAATGAATTAATAGCATATACAGAGATTAGCATTAATATCTAGATTCAATAACTAAAAGATCCGTTAATATCCTGTAAATAATTTAAAAGTTTACATATAATGTTAACCTTTAAGCCATACAAAATGCTAAACTCATGAATATCATAATATCTATATAGACATGGACGATGCTGGGGTAGGAGTGGTGAGGTAGTGAAATAGTGGCCCTATAATAACACTGAAATTCATCTTGCTCAAGTGCAAGAGCAAAATCCACTTGAACTTGATTTTACAGAATAAAAAACAAAACATTTTCAATAATATGACGATCATGAGAAAAACCCACAACCAAGTGTTTGCCAAAGAATCGATGTGAAATTATAACAAGTAAATATATACATGTATAATCACCGTATAGTAAACAAAATGTAAATTATTATGCATTTTTTTATTGTGAACCTTGTGAAATATTTCATTCAAAAGTAATGTATTATTTTGCATAACAAAACTTGTAACAGCTTACTGAGTGGAAATAGCTGGATTATCAATCTCAAAAGCTTATAATTAATATAAATTCCATAAATATTACGTAAAGTGACTACACTGTATACAAAACGTATTTAATACTGAGATATTTGCCATCATGTATTTAAATGTATGAGCAAAGTAATCATTCCAACAAGTTCAGTAACACCATTTGTACCAATATACACACTTAATCCCAGTGAGAAAACAATTATTAAAAAAAAGAAAAAAAAGAAAACAATCCACACACATTCCACAAGTACCAAACTGCACACAGTACACCCCACCAAAAAACAAACAAACAAAAACACCTTCCTCAAAACCTCCCAAATTCCTATTAATCAGTGTAAAAAAACAAGCACCACGAAGCAATGTGAGGCTCATGAAATACGAAAATTATAGGGGGGAGGACGAGGAGAGATAGATAGAGACAGACAGACAGATATATACATTGTCACAGCAAATGAATGAACCGTCTCAGAATAAGGCTTCTTAGAAAACTCAAGCGAGTCCACTTGATGAAATGTTCAGGTATGAATATTTAAATGATTATTGTGGAGTTATCTCCCCATGCTTGGGATTTATTCTGGTAAAACATTTACTAACTATATAATTATACTTTGTTCATATAAGCTTTAACCCTATCCAAATGGCCCACATTGTATCAACAAAGATAATTTAAAAAATAATTAAAATATATAACAGGTTTTAAAAAAAAATGTATACATTAATTAATTATAACTTATTGCTTAATTATAAAAAAAAATTGCGAATCGAATGTGTTTTTAGTTGTCCAAATTTGTGGTAGACCAGAATTCATTTCATACATGAAGAAATATGTTTATTTACTTTAACCAGTCAGTGTTCTATTGTTCACCAGTCAGTGTTCCCGTTAGTGTTCTATTGTTCACTTGTCAACCAGTCAGTGTTCTATTGTCCACTTGTCAACCAGTCAGTGTTCTATTGTCCACTTGTCAACGGGTCAGTGTTCTATTGTTCACTTGTCAACCAGTCAGTGTTCTATTGTTCACTTGTCAACCAGTCAGTGTTCTATTGTTCACTTGTTAACCAGTCAGTGTTCTATTGTTCACCAGTCAGTGTTCACTTGTTAACCAGTCAGTGTTCTATTGTTCACTTGTCAACCAGTCAGTGTTCTATTGTTCACTTGTCAACCAGTCAGTGTTCTACTGTTCACTTGTCAACCAGTCAGTATTCTATTGTTAACCAGTCAGTGTTCTATTGTTCACTTGTTAACCAGTCAGTGTTCTATTGTTCACTTGTCAACCAGTCAGTATTCTATTGTTCACCAGTCAGTGTTCTATTGTTCACTTGTTCACCAGTCAGTGTTCTATCATACACTTGTCAACCATGCAGTCAGTGTTTTATCGTTCACTTGCCAACCAGTCAGTGTTCTATCATTCACTTGTCAACCAGTCAGTGTTCTATTGTTCACTTGTTAACCAGTCAGTGCTCTATTGTTCACTTGTCCACCAGTCAGTGTTCTATTGTTCACTTGTCCACCAGTCAGTGTTCTATTGTTCACTTGTCAACCAGTCAGTGTTCTATTGTTCACCAGTCAGTGTTCTATTGTTCACCAGTCAGTGTTCTATTGTTCACTTGTCAACCAGTCAGTGTTCTATTGTTCACTTGTCAACCAGTCAGTATTCTATTGTTCACCAGTCAGTGTTCTATTGTTCACCAGTCAGTGTTCTATCGTACACTTGTCAACCATGCAGTCAGTGTTCTATCGTTCACTTGTCAACCAGTCAGTGTTCTATTGTTCACTTGTTAACCAGTCAGTGTTCTATTGTTCACTTGTCAACCAGTCAGTGTTCTATTGTTCACTTGTGAACCAGTCAGTGTTCTATTGTTCACTTGTGAACCAGTCAGTGTTCTATTGTTCACTTGTTAACCAATCAGTGTTCTATTGTTCACCAGTCAGTGTTCTATTGTTCACTTGTCAACCAGTCAGTGTTCTATTGTTCACCAGTCAGTGTTCTATTGTTCACTTGTCCACCAGTCAGTGTTCTATTGTTCACTTGTCCACCAGTCAGTGTTCTATTGTTCACTTGTGAACCAGTCAGTGTTCTATTGTTCACTTGTGAACCAGTCAGTGTTCTATTGTTCACTTGTTAACCAATCAGTGTTCTATTGTTCACCAGTCAGTGTTCTATTGTTCACTTGTCAACCAGTCAGTGTTCTATTGTTCACCAGTCAGTGTTCTATTGTTCACTTGTCCACCAGTCAGTGTTCTATTGTTCACTTGTCCACCAGTCAGTGTTCTATTGTTCACTTGTCAACCAGTCAGTGTTCTATTGTTCACTTGTCAACCAGTCAGTGTTCTATTGTTCACTTTACTTTACTTTAGCCATTTATTATTTCCCTTGTTTCAACTTTTTGTATCTCATGAAATATTTAAAGGTAAAATTTGTTTTGTTTGGTGACACTACTAGAGAACATTGATTTATTAAGCATTATAGCTATTGGAAGTCAAACACATAATGAGAGGAAACCTGCTATATTTTCCCGTTAGCAACAAGGGATCTGTTACATAAACATTTACATAGGCAGGACAGCACATACCAGTCTCTGATATAAAACAGGTTCACAAAGAAGAGTAAATCATACTTCCTGATAGCTAAAATTGATCTAAGATGAAACTTAAACTAAAAACATTTAAATTTTTGAAAAATCATTGTTTCATATCCTAATATCTGTTTTAATTTATTTCTTTTACTTACAAAACCAACTTTTTTTTTTTAATGAAATCCTCATTCTAGCTTACTAAAACATATACAGTGAATCTCCCCTAAACAGGACACTCTTGGGGCCAAGTGAAAAGTCCAGTTTTAAGAGGTATCCGGTTTTATACTGATATTTTAAAAGTGGCCGTGAAAACTGTTTTGAGATAATTCCAGTTTATAGAGGGTCTGGTTTTAAGGTGTTTCACTGTACATGATTCAAAATTAAAAACTAATTAACTACACGTACATGTATCTATCAACTAGAAATGAATATATTCTATCACTGTACAAAGTAACAGTTACTGCAAAGTGTACTAACTACACAACAAATACTACTTGTAATATCTAGAGAGAAACATTCATAAAGAGAAAGGTGGAGTGCAGTTATATATATATATATTTAACTGGTGTCTTCATGCTTTAATTGTTAAACATCCAGATTAAACAACCGCAACACTGCAATTCTCATTACATTGCCATTATACTCAAAACATTTAACAAACCACTCAAACTGGATTAAAAAACCCCATTAAAAGTATAGTATGATTTTGGTAATATAATGCTTGCAGCATAATTAAAATACATGATTATATTTGAGTTAAACTGTCAAATTGTAATTTTTAAAACTTATTTTAAAAATAATGATTATATTTCTATTCTATTCAAATTTATTGAATGACAATTATTATAAATATAACTACAAAAAACAACATTTTATGCCTGTTACAAAAAATAATTTTAATAATAACAGATTTCTAGTTATTAAATAACTCTTCTTTTTAAAAAAATTATTTCTAATAAATATGTGATGGATTCAGTAATTTTGTATGTAAAAACAACTGGGACTAGTTGTACAGAAAATAAAGGCATCTTTTGATCAATCAATACGGTCTTGAAATGGTGATGTGTTGCTTTTCTGCAATATGGCAAATACAGTCAAATATCATTACACGTGTCTTAACCTATTAGTTATTGTTTGTCTAGAATATCCTGAGGTTGACACATGGTCCCAGGGCATAATTTTCACCCAGACACACTACTATCTACTTACCTAGACCCACCATTACACAATCTGTTTGGTTTGGTCCCTTCAACATCGACATAACAAAGTTTGATTACAGAAACAATTGAAACAGATGTCATCACAATTCAGAAGCACTAAGTCTGAACATTTAAAACAAATTTAAAATTTAATTAAAGGATTACATGTCATCCATAAAATTATTGAGTAATAAATCATGATTTTATTTTGCTTTATTGAAATTAATAAAAAGAAGTCTCAGTATGTGGTAAGATGCTGTTATGACGAATAATGTGCAGCCACGTGTTAAAGAAAAGGCTCTGCACACACACACCAGATAGGTATAGGCATCCACACACACCAGATAGGTATAGGCATCCAGATTGCAAGCAGAATATACAAAATGTATTAAAAACAAAGACACATAAATGAACAACAGAGATGACACTAATGCACCTAGGTGCAACTGAGGAGTATAGAGTTAAAGAAGCTTTCTCTGTCAACTTACTTAATTTGAAGCTTTTCAGAAGAGAGGCGGAGGAAACCGTGTGATAAGGATTGTACTGCAGAAAAAAATGTGCAAGGAATCAGTAAAGCATGGAAAACACACAAGTGTTTGTTAAAAAATAAAAAATCTTTGGTGGCACTTTGTTCCGTTTAAATGTTGCACCAATATGTACGCTGTAGTCACCAACTGGTAAATGTGGAAGACATACAGTGTCTTTTAAACAGTTCTGTTGATTGCTGATGCAAGTTTTTCAATCACTGTTGGTAAACTGTGGTCACCACTATGTAAACTGCAATCACTTATTGGTATGGGTATGAGGCATTTTTGGTGTGTTCCCAGCATGCATGTCATGGGCACAACCTGTGACTTCACCAAAGAGTTTTGTCCATAACAAGGAACCAACTGATAAAGATAGTCGTTTAAACACTTCTGTACAGTCGTAATCAGTAAACTACAGACACCAATATGTAAACTGTAGACACAAATATGTAAACTGCAGTCACCAATATGTAAACTGTATGTAAACTGCAGTCACCAATATGTAAACTGCAGTCACCAATATGTAAACTGTAGACACCAATATGTAAACTGTAGACACCAATATGTAAACTGCAGTTACCAATATGTAAACTGTAGACACCAATATGTAAACTGCAGTCACCAATATGTAAACTGTAGTCACCAAATGGTAAAGATAGAAGACATACAGTGTCCATTTAAACAGTTCTGTAAATGCAGGTTTTTCAGTGTCTTTTAAAGTTCTGCAGTTGTATTTGTTCAATCTATGCTGCAGTGACAAATGAAGTAAGGTGTAATCATCATTGGTAAATATGGACTACACAGTTTCTTTCCATCAGTTCTGCAGTCACAGTTTGTTCAGTCTCTATGACAATCACAATTCAATAAACTGCAGTCACCAATGTGTAAACTGTTTTTATCCAATGGTAAAGATGTACGTGGCTTTAAAAACAATTCTTAGTCAAAGTTTCTTCAGTCATTGTGCTGTGAACATGAACCCGGAAGTTGTAGTCATCAGCCAGGAAGCATGGAGAGAGAAACACACAGTGTCTTCTAGGACAGTCATTGCAGTTTCTAACATCAATGTGCTGCATGAACCAGGAAGATGTAGTCACCAGCCAGTAAGCATGGAGAGAGAAACACACAGTGTCTTCTAGGACAGTCATTGCAGTTTCTAACATCAATGTGCTGCATGAACCAGGAAGATGTAGTCACCAGCCAGTAAGCATGGATAGAGAAACACACAGTGTCTTCTAGAACAGTCATTGCAGTTTCTAACATCAATGTGCTGCATGAACCAGGAAGATGTAGTCACCAGCCAGTAAGCATGGAGAGAGAAACACACAGTGTCTTCTAGGACAGTCATTGCAGTTTCTAACATCAATGTGCTGCATGAACCAGGAAGATGTAGTCACCAGCCAGTAAGCATGGATAGAGAAACACACAGTGTCTTCTAGGACAGTCATTGCAGTTTCTAACATCAATGTGCTGCATGAACCAGGAAGATGTAGTCACCAGCCAGTAAGCATGGATAGAGAAACACACAGTGTCTTCTAGGACAGTCATTGCAGTTTCTAACATCAATGTGCTGCATGAACCAGGAAGATGTAGTCACCAGCCAGTAAGCATGGAGAGAGAAACACACAGTGTCTTCTAGGACAATCATTGCAGTTTCTAATACAACTGTGCTGCTATCATGAATGAGTAAGCATAGAAACGACACATCTATTTGTTTTATTGACTGGCTAACATCTAATAAAGGTTCAACCACTCCAAATTGTGCACGTACTTTTTCCTTTATTTGGACTGGACTGTCCAGGACAAGTTTTAGGTTACATGAAGTGCATGGTTAGTGAGAGAGAAGTTAATTAGTGTAATGGCATTACATCTCCACACTGAACTGTACACTAGCTTACTTTAATGGCGTAACCACTGTGCAGGAGTCTGGTCAGTACTGTTTCTATAGTTCACATGTTGCAATTATTTAAAAAGAATCACCCCTCAGAATCATCACATTATATCTTCCTTTGACATGTAGTCATGTAGTAAAAGAGCTGTCAATATTATTAACTCATCACTTTCCATTTCTTGATGGACATCAAATGAGGTACTTAACCGTGATGCTATTTGAACTCTGCTTTGTGCATAGTTACGGTTTTGATTGGGAAAACCCCAGCTTTGTTGTTCAGATCTGAATAAACATGATACTGGGGCATCATACATATATTTCTTGCAACATCCAATTCACGACAAGTAGCTATTCTAAAACCAGATATCAGGTATCGAAATAAACAGCCATCTTATGACAATTGTGGAGTACATACAATAAAGAAGTACTTGGTAACTAGAATGTCAATGCCATGATGGCTCACAAGATGTGGACTACTATGTAATGCCATGATGGCTCACAGATGTGGACTACTATGTAATGCCATGATGGCTCACAAGATGTGGACTACTATGTAATGCCATGATGGCTCACAAGATGTGGACTACTATGTAATGCCATGATGGCTCACAAGATGTGGACTACTATGTAATGCCATGATGGCTCACAAGATGTGGACTACTATGTAATGCCATGATGGCTCACAAGATGTGGACTACTATGTAATGCCATGATGGCTCACAAGATGTGGACTACTATGTAATGCCATGATGGCTCACAAGATGTGGACTGTGGACTGCTAAGTGAAGCAATAAATCAATGTACTTAAGTGCTGAACAGTTTTATAGAAGTGTGTATGCATTGATGCATTAGTACACCACAATAATATTTTACAATGTATTCCACAATGGAACTTTCTCTAAAGTGTAGCATTTAGTTACTGAATTACAATGCTTTCCTGGTACCTTAAGACTGTTTCATACAATAAGATGGTTCTTCAGTTACCAAATGTTTACCTTTTTTTTTGTAGTCTAGCTAGTGTCACATTTATGTAGATGGGAGTGTGCAGTTTTGTAAAAAAAAAATACACACAAAACATGAAAGCCATCCTTGAAAAGTTTCAAAATTATAACAATTTAATTATTAGAATTTTTTAAAATTCAGAAACAAAATCTAAGATCATTTGAAAAAGTCACTTCCTGAATGCTGGTACCAGCTATAAAAGCCATCCTTTAATTAAAAGAATCAAAACCTATTAGAAAGATATTAACTTCCAAAAGCAATTGGAAAAACATTTAACCACGTTCCAGATGACCGTGACCATGGTGAACACTATATCAAAAATGAAAGCCAAATATTTAAGAACTAAAGGTAATTATACAAATTGTTAAAAAAAATATTTATAAATGATCTTACCCTTACCTTGGAGTCATAAACATGGGGTTGGTTTAAGGCAATTAAAGGAATTTTAACCAGACTTAATGAAGTTTAAAAAACCCAGAAACCCCCCCCCCCCCCCCCCCCCCCCCCCCCCCAAAATAAAAAGTTAAAATTTATCAAAAAGTGTCAGTAACATGAAATAGAACAAATTCTTTAAATATAGATAAGAAACATGTGGAAATTTGTACCTAGACTAACTAATGATGACCTGACTAAACAAAAAAGTATCTTGATTGATTTGTGTTATACACATGTGTCTTTGAAAGTTCAAGGATTTTGAGGAAAGTAGATGTTTATATACTTACAGAGTGAGGATTAGTGAGGAGCATAATTGTAAGGTCAAACAGTATAGCAAGCATCAGTAGCTGCCACACACTAATGAAAAGTTTGTTTTCTTTAACAACACCACTAGAGCACATTGATTTATTAATCATTGACTATTGGATGTCAAACATTTGGTCATTTTGACATAAGTCTTAGAGAGGAAACCTGCAATATTTTTCCATTAGTAGCAAGGGATCTTTTATATGCACAATATCTCACAGACAGAATAGCACATACCACGGCCTTTGATATACCAGTCGTCATGCACTGGCTGGAACACGAAATGTGAATGGATCAGAGACGGACTGTGCACCACTAGGCTACATCCCGTCCTATCCCCACGCTAATGAATTACATGAGTTTTTAAATAGACCTTTAATGTATCGTCATTATTTACATGTTTTCATTCACACAGAAATAAAATCAGAACTTCTAAAAAATCAGTGAAAAAAAAAGATAGGATATTTATGTTGTATTCAAACCTGTTGCATTTTTAAAATAACTAATAATTATCAATAGATATAAATTCAATAATAATTTTTTTTAATCTAATTCTAGCAAACACATAAATGTATACCAGGTAACTGTTTACAATATGGTGACATAAGACAACTTGGTACAACCAAACTATAAATTTATTTATTATGTTTTGCAACATGATTATCGTACATATTTTGGAAGCTGGGATTCCTCACAATTCTACTTACCGGGCACAATGTCACTATGAAAGTGGTAATTAAGGTATCACATATACTCTCTTATCAGTACTATGCTACCTGCAGCTTACTGAACATGGACCTAATTCACTAAACTCTCACAACTTTGCGATCTCACAATGCAATGCTAAAAGACTTGCAACGTGGATTCTTTGTTGCCTAGCAGAGCCTAAGAGAGCTTTGTGAATTAGGCCCCTGGACTAGAACCAGGTAAGAAAACAACATGACTTTAGGAACTATAGGTTTATTATAGTACATAATACCCACAGTTCAGAATTTATTATTTTTAAAAGATTTTTTATTAGCAATTACTATTAAACATTTTAGAATTGTAAAGCAAACTCTAAAACTTGCATAGTGAATTGTGAAGCGATATTGAATAAAATGTTACCTATATGTGTATTTTCACAATATTCAGACATTTAATGATTGTAATTATATTAATTATTCTGAATTAAAATTAAGAAATAATTCTCAAATGACAATGGGCTTTGTACAAAAAGAAATTATTAACTAATAATTACTTGCAGTTTATGTTCTTTTAATCTACTTAATTGCACTTAATTGCATAGAACTACTTTAATGTGTTACTAATAGTTTATTATTTTTCTGAACTACACATACATGTACATGTATATACTTATTATTTTTAGTTTTGCTTAGATCTTTATTGCCCAAGAGAGTAAAAGACATTTTGTAGTAATGTTACGTTTGGGAAACCCTAAAACATTTCCATAGTCATGAATAATATATTTAAATACTTATTATACTACATTATCTAACTAGGTTCTGAACACACCACCAATTTTGTTATCAACTCATTTTACACATTGTTATAAAACCAAAATGTTGAAACAAGGGATGTTGTTTGATTTATATATTATTACTTTATATCTTATTATTTATAAAGAAATATATTCTACATAGTTATGGGCTGCATACCGGCCGGGTTGTGCGTATATACTAAATTTAGTGCCGAGTTGACCATTGCTGAAGACACCAACGACTGAATTTACAAAGCCTGTTTATGTCGGCCGTCTTACACGTGTGTAACTATGAACATTTACAATGCTTAAACACCTGTTTATGTCTTACACGTGTGTAACTATGAACATTTACAATGCTTAAACATCTGTTTATGTCTTACACGTGTGTAACTATGAACATTTACAATGCTTAAACATCTGTTTATGTCTTACACGTGTGTAACTATGAACATTTACAATGCTTAAACATCTGTTTATGTCGGCCGTCTTACACGTGTGTTACTATGAACATTTACAATGCTTAAACATCTGTTTATGTCGGCCATCTTACACGTGTGTTACTATGAACATTTACAATGCTTAAACACCTGTTTATGTCTTACATGTGTGTTACTATGAACATTTACAATGCTTAAACATCTGTTTATGTCTTACACGTGTGTTACTATGAACATTTACAATGCTTAAACATCTGTTTATGTCGGCCGTCTTACACGTGTGTAACTATGAACATTTACAATGCTTAAACATCTGTTTATGTCTTACACGTGTAACTATGAACATTTACAATGCTTAAACATCTGTTTATGTCTTACACGTGTGTTACTATGAACATTTACAATGCTTAAACACCTGTTTATGTCTTACACGTGTGTAACTATGAACATTTACAATGCTTAAACATCTGTTTATGTCGGCCGTCTTACACGTGTGTAACTATGAACATTTACAATGCTTAAACACCTGCGTTTAAGAAAAACAGGCTTCGTAAATTTGGTGCCTAATATTAGTTGCCTTTGTCTAACAGGAAATTACGAATATTTTTGAAAAATGGAAAACATTTAGGGCTAAATTTACAAAGCCTGTTATAGTCTTACTTGCGTATAACTACATACATTGGCAATGCTTAAACACCTGCGTTTAAGAAAAACGGACTTCGTATATTCGGACCTTACTCTATGTGTAGCAGCAGCAGCCTTCTCCCTATAATCTACACTGTAGTAGAGACCAAGTATCAAAATAAACATGTTGGACATCAAATTGGTCATTCTTTAAAATGTGCTGTCCTTAAACAAATATTTCTTCTTGCGGTGACAAAAATAAACATAGAAATATGGAAAAAGAGAAAATATTTAATTTGGTGGTTGATGTATCTAGACTATGGCCCGAATTTTTATCAGTGGTTTAAATTTAACAGACTTATAACACTTTTCTCAGTTAGACTTGGTTTATAAGGAACCATCAATCGTGGCTGAAAGAATTCCATATGCAAATTTAAATCATTCAGTACCAATAGATTTTGAATGAAGATCAAAACTGAATAGATAACATGAAATGCAATGGTCAGTTTATCCTCATTCCAATGAATGATGGTTGAATTTTCAATGAGAAATCGGGCCCAAGTCTCCATACACAGCTAGCAAAAAAAGATGGCAATGAGGCATGGTTGGCCATAAAAAACAAGCAGATGTTAAGAAAAGCACTGAGACGATGTGTCGGACAGTAAAAAGTCAACAAGTACTTGTAGAATCTAGATGCGGCAAAGAATGCAAGAAAAGAAAGTGAACATTTGGGGTAACCATGAGGAAGTAAAAACATGACCACTCCTCCAACCACCCGGAAATACCCCCCCCCAAAAAAAAACCCAACAACAACCCCACAACAAACCAACCAACAAAAAAAACTAAAACTAAAAAAACTAAAACAGCAAAACCCTGCCCCCCAAAAAAACCAACAACAACCCCACAACCCTAAACAACAACATGCATTTGTCATGGTATTTTTTGAAATTCAGTTAACTAAATTGCAACATTCAGAAATATTTGTCTCCTCGTAACTCATGAGATTATTCACGCACACAGGATGTAGGAAAACACAAAAATGCAACACCACCCCAGCCACAAAAGCCCCCCCCACCCACAATAACACCCCCCCCCCAAACTCCATATTGCCTCCAGTTTGAAATATTCCACAATCACAAAAGAAAAGAAAGGGGGTGGTGGTGGTGGGGGGGGGGGGGGGAGTCAAACTTAACTGATATCAACTTTCTGATAAAGTAAAAGATTTTTTACTTGAACATTAACATTTTAACTATACATAATAAACTCAGGCTTGATGAATCTACAATATCAGTTGTCATTCAGTTGTCTTGCACATTAAGACAATGTCATGTTGGTGAAGGAATTACTGATATAAATTATATCCTAGGTCTTACAATCCATTTCATTTTTAACAGATGTGAAATATTACAACAATTCTTGCATGCAGTTACAATATAAAAAATATAACTGTTTATTTTCTGAATTTTGTTTTATTGCTTTTGGAAAAAAGATGGAGATTTATTGAAGCTTTGCACTAGCATTGCCAAATGTTTTTTAAATGTAATTGCAAATTTAATGTTTGTATTAATTAGTATTCACAATGAAAACAAAAGCCACACTATTAGCAAAGGATGATTTCTGAAAGACTGTAAAACAGGATATAGATTGCATAAAGTATTATTTTTATAATAGACGAAAACACAAGCAACAATCCCACTACATAATAAAAGTATATATTCATCAACAGTTAAGAAATACGACAGACAGTAGGACTTCAAAAATACTGACAGTTCTTACTACAAACATGTATAAAACTAGAAACTCACTGTGAAGTGTTTTGTATTATATCAATAAAAATATATGCATGTGTATATAGTGCATAACTCATAACTAATGATGACTTCAGCTAAAACTTTGAAACAAAATATTTATTTTAAACAGTAAATGCAATCCCTCAAATTCTAGCATGTAATCACCACACTTTCTAGCAAAGCTGCCATTTGGAAAAAATTAAATAAAAACACTTCATAGTTGTTGAGGTTGTATTCTGGAGGTATTTCTATTAAATTTATGCATCCCTTCACACCGCCACCTAGCAAATCTACTACACTTTGACAAAATACAAACAATAAACATACATGTATTTGTAATGAACTTATATGCATCCCTTCACACCGCCACCTAGCAAATCTACTACACTTTGACAAAATACAAACAATAAACATACATGTATTTGTAATGAACTTATATGCATCCCTTCACACCACCATCTAGTAAATCTACCACATTTTGACAAAATAAAAATAATAAACATATTTCTAATGAACTTATATGCATTCTTTTTTCCCCACCATCTAGCAAATCTACCACATTTTGACACAATAAAAACAATAAACCTATTTCTAATGGATTTATATTGATTCCTTCACACCACGATCTAGCAAACCTACCACATTTTAACAAAAAACCCACCCCACACCAATAAACATAGTTCTAACATGACAGAGAGCATAAGACAGACATGCCTGAACCATATATGGATACAGACACATTAATAAACTTACATAATGTAGCACATATGATTTAATTTCTTCACACCACATCTAGCAAATCCACCAAATTTGACAAAATAAAAACAATAAACATATTTCTAATGAATTTAAATGCATTCCTTCACATCACCATCTAGCAAATCCACCAAATTTGACAAAATAAAAACAATAAACATATTTCTAATGAATTTAAATGCATTCCTTCACACCACCATCTAGCAACTCCACCACATTATGACAAAATGAAAATAATAAACATTCCTATATTCCTGGTATGGAAGTCTGCAGTCAGGAATTTCCAATCAATGTTTACCAAGCTCACAGATAATACACAAGATGGGAAGGGTTCAGCATAAGGATGGATTAAAGGTGATGATGGGAAGGGTTCACAATAACGATGGATTAAAGGTGATGATGGGAAGGGTTCACAATAACGATGGATTAAAGGTGATGATGGGAAGGGTTCAGCATAAGGATGGATTAAAGGTGATGATGGGAAGGGTTCACAATAACGATGGATTAAAGGTGATGATGGGAAGGGTTCACAATAACGATGGATTAAAGGTGATGATGGGAAGGGTTCACAATAACGATGGATTAAAGGTGATGATGGGAAGGGTTCACAATAACGATGGATTAAAGGTGATGATGGGAAGGGTTCACAATAACGATGGATTAAAGGTGATGATGGGAAGGGTTCACAATAACGATGGATTAAAGGTGATGATGGGAAGGGTTCACAATAACGATGGATTAAAGGTGATGATGGGAAGGGTTCACAATAACGATGGATTAAAGGTGATGATGGGAAGGGTTCACAATACCGATGGATTAAAGGTGATGATGGGAAGGGTTCACAATAACGATGGATTAAAGGTGATAATGGGAAGGGTTCACAATAACGATGGATTAAAGGTGATAGACATAAACAGGTGCATGTGATGAAGACCCTACCCAGTTGTGGACAACAGAGAAACAAAAGCGGACGTACTGTCTACACAATACCACATGCTCAGCAGGCCTCACCACGTTCAGACCATTTTCTATGTTTACAGTTCTTAGTACAGAGTGGGCATAGGTACACAGAAAATGGACAAAAATTTATTCTATAGTTATCAATAACATTCATTCCATATGAGTCCATTTTGTGCCTCTGTGACTGCTCTGCAGTAGAAACCATACACATGGAAAATGTGCCTTAAAAAAGACCAGAACAGAGTTTTGTGCTTGATGCCTATACTTTGTCTAGTATTTGACAGCCAAACCTGCTCATTCAGGTCACCTTTAATAAGCAGGCACCTGTCTGTGAGGGCCTCCTTACTATTATCCCAAACTAAAGTCTAAAATCATCCAAACTAACATGTATAGTGAAAGTCCTCAAAACTGGACACCGATGGGGTACGTACAATTTGCATTACATAATCACATTGTGACTGGATTAAAGGAATTTCGGTTTACAGATAATTCCACTTTAGTGAGGTTTCAGTTTAGAGGGGTTTCACTGTATTTACTTTGCATTTCGAGAGAAGAGATATGGCTTGAACACTGCAGAAACACACTTATTTTCTATAGTCCTTCCCACAGGGTGCACTTTTATCTTACTACCATATTGCTATTTGTACTACAAGTTAGTTATTTCTCAAACAACTCTTTTCTAAATTGCACAAAAAATTGTGATTTTTTTTTTGGTTACTTCCAAAACACTTTTACTCTTCTTCTTGCGTCAAATGAAAGTGAAATTATTTACCAAAAAATATTGTTCATGGAGGCTGGGACGGACCATACATGTAGGTGAGACCTTAGCCAGACAACATCAAGTTAAACCTAGCGTAATGAGACCTAATACAGCCAGACAACATCAAGTTAAACCTAGCGTTAAGAGTACGCAATCTTACCCGAATGCTGCCGTCCATAACCTATTGGTATTACAGACAAACCAGTGTTAAACAAAGGAGAAACCCCCCCCCCCCCCCCCCCCCAAGTGTGTAATGACTAAAAATGCTAACCTAATCTACTTCTTAATTTACGAGTAATGTATACGAGTGGAAAGAAATAAGGGATTGCAGAAAGACTGACAACAGAATGACTGCAACTAATACCCTGGTATGAGGAAGTTAACCATCTTAGTCAAACTAATATCACATTACTGGCATTCAATCCCATGTTACATCTTTGTAGTATATATAGACATTCAATTAAATCTGGTCTACAATACTAAGTGTTCCCTTATTTGTTTTTCTCAATTTACAATATTTATTATTTCCTTCTAGAGTATCTCTGATTGAGAATTAAGAGTTCATATTTTAGGTCACTATAAAAATGTTGGGAGGTACAAATTATAAGAAATTTTCTTTTGTAAGTAAATTATTTAGGAATATAATTTATTTAAAATATTATGTAACAATTTTTATCATATAATATCTTACATTTTCAGTGCAATCAAAGTATGTGATATTTTTCAGATCACATACTTTAAGAATTTGATAACTTTGCAAACTACATGTAGATGTAAATTAGTGGAGGTCTCGGCACTAGGTTTATTGACATTTAAGCAAACGTACTTGGGTGACACTCCATGATTGACGTATGCATTCATAGTAATCAAATAAAAACATTTCAATGGCAATTTGACACTGAAAGCTGTCCAGCATTCAGAAAACAAAAAACGTTAGGCATAACTTTATTTTGATAAGGACATCCAAAATGACGTCATTCGACTTTGACGTCATTTCCATTAAAAAATACACCGCGCCACATATTCTTACGTCATTTGAATATCTAGTAATGGCAGACTGGAATTAAAGTTGCGTGTACAGTTTACAAAAACACGTTGTATTAAGCTTGAGCTTATATGATAAAGAGATTATTACCCTCGTGTATTTCGGTATCGTCAATATCATATATTATATGATATATGATATATGATATTGACGATACCGAAAAACACTCTGGTAATAACCTCTATGTCTGAATTTTGTTAAAGGGTCTATACCATGTTTTGTTTTAAAATATTATTTTCTTTGGATGTGTAGTAAAATACTCCTTTGTTAGGATTAAGATGTATTAATAATTGCATTGTATTTAGATATTTATTTTTAAAAAAGAAAGAAAAAAGAGATAGATGTTTTTACAAAGTAAGTGCATTTACTAATTCAAACAGTCCTGACACTGTTGGTTATGAAAATGATTCTTAAATTGATTAATGTGAGATATTTATTTTGTTGAACAGGTGCACAAACTTTTAGACTGCTAAAAGCATTTATCTATTGATTACTTTAATGTATTTCCTACCCTAACAAAACATTTTAATATTAAAGTTTTATTTTGGTAAAAGCTACAAATAAATTAACAGTCCAACCACAAAATACACCATACTGTAACCACAATAACATGACGAAGCTTACAAAATCAATATTTTTAATTTACAGTGGGATTATTTTGAAATGCTGGCCGCGTTTATTTCTGTAATTAGATTTGTATACAGGACATGAGTGAGTACAATTATTACTGTACTTAGAATGACTGATATCGGCAGATTTCCAAAACAACAAATAATGGTTCTAAATATGTTTCTATTTAGCATAACAATTTAAAATGTCTATCATTTACCATGAAAAGTATTTTAATAAAGAATGTGTAAGTTAGACTATCATATAGGACCAAGCTGACTAACAATGATGAAATACATTGAGATTATGTTTCAAGCTGTATGTGTTAGCAATATTATGTTCTTTTTAACAAGCATAGTTCATTAGAATAGAGACTAAGACCTAAAACATCTTTGTAAGTCAAGACTACTATTCTCAATCTGGTCTTTTACATTCAATTTGTACTTCAGCACATACAATATGCTAAACTGTTGGGTTTTTTTTTGTATTTTTTAACTGGGAGATGTTGAAAAATAAGCCTTTTGCATAATAGCATTATAGACAAATCAATAGGCGAAGTATAATGATTTTCTATTTTATGATGAAACAACAATTTTGAAGATTTTCTATACTACCAGTACCAACTTAAGATTGCTTAGTTGCGACAGTTTATTGAAGGTCCCAGGAATCTTCTTCTTTTTTTAATTCCTGAATATAAACATGTTTTAATAGAGATATTGTCATTGTCATGGGAGTTATAATCATTACAATTAATGTGACACGCAGAACGAGTTTAGAAATCATCCATTGAAGTGGCACCAGTTTCAAAATAATGTGTGCCAAAACTCTAATGGAGTAGTGTTATGGAATAATATCCTTGGCTTTCAAAGATGATGTGAAGGAAACCAATCCATGTAGAACTCCCAGAATATATAATATAGAACTTATTATAATCATATTACACCCTGTCCTAAGACAAATCCATTGGCAAAGGAAATGTCAAGAAAAATAGGTTAACTAGAAGTTGTTGTTTTTTTACCTTCAAAAGAACTTTCCTGCAATGGGAGACAACTCTAGAGTGAAATTATTATTATCCAAACATTGCAACAATACATAACATAAAACAGAGAAAATATTTGAAAACAATATTTAAAAATAAACTGGATGCCCAAACTGAGCTTACAGCAAAGTAAATTTGATTTTTGGATTATGAAATATATTATCTTGCAAGATTGTTTCAAATATTTCTCTGTTTTAATACCAATGCATTCAGAAGAACTTACTGCAATACAAAATCTTGCTTTCAGTCCATAACAAAGGACTTGTTTTCTGAACGAACAGAGTTCAGTAGTAATCCGATTTAAAAAAAATCAAATAAACTAAAGTTCAAACAGTAGAGAACACTGACTTGCATAGCAATTGTGTAACTGTTTAATGTATTATCTGCATGTTGAGTCTACAATCATGATATTTAATAATAAATATATTTTGACTACAATTTTAAAGAACCCAAACACAGTATATGTGTAAATTATATTTCAGCCTGACATGAGTTCTAGATTAGTTTTTCCCTTAATACCAGTTATAGTTTATTAACTATATACATGCTGATCTTATGAAACATATGGCATAATAAATGTGTCTACCAAGAAGAAATGGGTACATAGATTTAAACACTTGACAAAATTCCTATTCTATACAAAAATAAACAAAATAAATAATAAACTAACAAATAAACTTAATAAACAAATAAAGGAATCACCCACATTTTAATTACATTTAAGAATTGAACGTGAAATTTTTTGAGTTTCATGCTAGTATGAAACGCAAAACCGCTTTACACATTGTATGAATGGCGTAGCGCGTTAGCGCAAAGCCATTCATACTAAAGTGTGTAAAGCAGTTTTGCATTTCATACTAGCATGAAACTCAAAAATATTCACGTTCAATTCTTATAATTCCAAACACATAACCATGTCATTAATGTAAACCTCTTTAAAATAAAAAGTGAACTCTATTTTCCAACTATTTACTATTTTATTAACACGAAATTCATACTCAACATTAGCGGAATCCCTATGGTGGTTTCGGCTTTTCCCGTCAATAGCCGAATGAGAGAATGACAATGTTACAATCATTAATACAATTCATATTAATTTTTTGCATTAAATATCCATACCAACTAGAAACATTTGGAATTCACTAGAAACATATAACGTAAGTAATTTTAATAACTTTTAACCTGTAATAAAAATGTCTGAAGCGATCTGTTTTGTATGGTATAATTTATGTGAAGCGGTTGGTGTATGAATATTTAACTAAGAACTGTGGATGGGCGCCATTTTTTGATTAGTCCAGATTTACCAATTACGACGTTGAAATTATAAAATTATAAAATGTTTGAGTGCGTGAAAATTCCATGTGTTGATAGATTTGACATGGAGAAAGTGGTTTCAATGTTTCCGGAAATGGATGAAACAGGTGTGTCGCGAGTTTCTGTGTTTACTGGCCTTGTAATTGTGGAAGTGGCAACACAGGATGGTTTTGGCATGTGTGACTTCAAGTGGTGCGACACAAGTATTCGTGACATTTGACAGTGCCATGCTGATATTTCGTTTTTGGAAAGTGGAACATTCTCTGTTGTAGCTTCGAATTGAAGCTTCGTTCCTGTGTCCCGACATGTACATGATATACCTAGTTTCAAAACCCCGATTCGTTTAAAGATTGGATCGCAGTGGCTATGTGTTGTGTACGTCATACTACAATGCCGTTGAATGCGCGTTACTGCTAATGGTTGGCATGAACTGACTGAATTTTGTTTTTGAAATCGCTTTTGTAAAAGACCAAATTCCATTGGAATTATACACTTTTTTTGGATCGACAAAATAGATTTTTAGCTGTGGGATTTTGAATTCACTATAAACATGTAACATAAGTAATTTCACTAAATTTTAACCTTTAATAAAAAATGTCTGAAGCGACCTATTTTGTATGGTATAATTTATATGTGAAGATTTTTAGATGTTTACAAGTTTGACGGCAGACGATTACTGTTTGATGTCTAAAAATAGAATCTCAAGGAAATTCCTTTGTTGACATAATTCATAAAGTAGTTCCGGCTATATAGCCAAAAATAGTGCTAAACTGAGACTCATGGTGCTATGAATGCCAGTTTTTATCATCACGTGATACGAATTTAACCAATCCAAGGGTTTATAATAAAGGGATTTTTAGAGATTGGAATTATATCCAAATATATATATATATATATATTGTATTCATACAGATGGTATGCAAGTAAGCAGTCTCTACATTATAAATATATATATATATATACTGTATTCATACAGATGGTATACAAGTAAGCAGTCTCTACATTATAAATATATATATATATACTGTATTCATACAGATGGTATGCAAGTAAGCAGTCTCTACATTATAAATATATATATATATATTTTGTATTCATACAGATGGTATACAAGTAAGCAGTCTCTACATTATAAACAAAAGGAATTTTTGATTATTATTTTTTGTTACATTGTTAATACAACAATAGAAGGTATGTTTGAAGCACTGAGCTTGTCTTGCAGTGTTTAACCGAATACAAAGGATGAAAAAAGGGAAACAAAGGCATTGTGAGAAATTCAAAAATTCATGCAACAACATATCAATCAATGAAAATAAAATCTGGTTTGAATTTCTCACAAATTCGTGCCAAACATCCAAGTTTGTTTTAGCAAGCTATCAAAGAAGAGAAACTAAAAACACCTTCTGGACATAATGACATTAACTATTTCCACATGTTTATGACTCTATATCCTACAATCAACACCAAACATTCCAATGTTTGTATAATATTATCTAGAGTTATTGAAATGATATGAAAATCTTGAGAGTGGATCAGTGAAATCTGCTAATGCCAAATCACCAGGGACCTAATGCACTAAACTCTCGCAACTTTGCGATCTCACAGTGCAATGGTAAAAGACTTACAAAGAGGATGCTTTGTTGTCTAGCAGAGCCTAAGAGAACTTTGTGATTAGGCCCCAGCTCTCTAATACAACGTACAAGAAAGCTTTATTTAAAAGCCCCAGAAGGAATTAAAGTAAGCCAAGCACGTGATCCTACCAGGTGATTGTAGCCAATTGGCAGCTTGTACACTGTAGGTAACAAATAAAGGGAAGAAGTTGTTGTTGTTTAACAACACCACTAGAGCACATTCATTTATTAATCATCGGCTAATTTGGTAATTTTGATATTTAGACTTAGAGTGGAAACAAGCTACATTTTTCCATTAGCAACAAGGGATCTTTTATATGCACCATCCCAAAGACAAGATAGTACATACCATGACCTTTGATATACCAATCGTGGTACACTGGCTGGAACGAGAAATAGCCCAATGGGCCCACCGATAAGGATCGATCCTAGACTGACCATGCATCAAGCAAGTGCTTTACCACTGGTCTACGCCCCGCCCCCGTAACAAATTTAGTTCCAATGAAAATAGTTAAAAAAATTAGTTTGTTGGAATGAGAACATATTTAAGTTTTTAATGTTATGCCCTGTTGAAAGGCCAACTCCCATACTAATGGTGTAAACATAGTGCTGATTTCTGCATTTAGAGCTGAATAACATATCATGCAGTGTGTTGCCTCAATGCTGAGCTTTAATGAGAGTTGTTTCCCTTTTTGAACCCCTTGAAAGTAATAAAGAGTGATAATATTTCAAACTCTAGATGGAGAACATGTCATGTTTTGGTGTTTTTTTGGGGGGAGGGGGAGTAAGGTGCATTCAACAGACAGATGACAATAACTTGACCAACCCCCCCCCCCCCCCCCCAAAAAAAAAAACCCCCAACAAAAAACCAAAAAAAACAACAACAAGCAACAACAACAAAATACAACAACAAAAACTCAGCAAGAAATCGAATGTTTTTTTCTTATCTGATCCAGTAATTTACCATATTTAATTAATCTACTAGTATTTGATTTCATGGCAGAAATATTTTCAAACCATTCATGTTACATTTAATATTCTACTACACTAAAACCACATGTACCTTTAATACGCTGTATAGATTAGGTCCAGAAATAAAGAATTTGATGAACTTTAACATCTTAAGTAAAACAGACTTGGATGTTGTATCAAAACTGTACCTATAGCTCAGTGAAGTGAAGTGATATAGATGTATGCAGGTGCTACTGCTGTTAATTTGATGTCTTAACACTAATTAAAAAAACCCCAAGAAAAATAAAATAAACATACAATCACAAATAGCAAGACCGTCAAGTGAATCTCTTAATTAAATCAAAACAACAACAAAAATAGCTACAAAATAGTAAGTCATTCATTCACATAGTTATGTCACTTCTCCATGACTGGTATATGCCAAAGGTTATTGATGTTAGAATTTGTCAGTGGGAAAGCAATATGTAGAAACTGGCATTACCAAATTTGTCAGAGACAATGAAGTCATTTAATAAAAAAATAATAATAAAAAAGAGAGAGAGATATATGTAGAATTGCATATTTTGAATATACATGTATACCACATGTGAAATACAAGACACAATATTAATCATAGCAGGCACAGAGAAGCAATAAAACAGCAGAGTGGGGGGGGGGGGGGGGGGGGGGGGGGGGGGGGGGGGGGGTTGGTGGGGGGGGGGCAGCTCTATCCCCCAAATAATTCTGAATTTAAAATATTATTGGTAGTAAATCTTAAAGGACGGAATGATTAAGGCATATGGCCTGGTATGCATATTCAACGATATATAATGCACATTATTGCTTAATATCAACAAGTATAATCGTATAGTTAATTAATAAAATGGTTAAATGTGACGGCTATTATATATAACAGGCACAGCCATTTTGTACCATTCCAGTGAATACACCCTCTGGCGAGCTGGTGGTTAAGTAATACCTAACGTGTCATGTCAGGAATTAGTCTTCGAACTGAAGAAACATGCATCGCAATGTTCTGTAATAATAGCCATCCCAGTAAGCCAGCAACAATTATATATTATTTTTCAATACAAAATAAACCACCATTGTTAAAGTGTTGAAATAACTGTTTGTTTTGTACATAAATTAACCCATGTACTTAAATAATAATCGGAGTGTTTTCTTGGTTAATTGGTCTTTTCTTTCCGTGGCCTGTACCTGTGGTTCCTGATTGACAGGTGTATATTTAGACGGTCCCCAGACACTGTGTCTAGACACACTAAAAAGACGTGCCTCTTTTATTAAGATCACAGGGTATTATGTGATAACCGCACAGATATTCCTCAAATTGTAATGGACTTATCAGCCTTCCTGTTTAAGTACTTTCCAATCTAAAATCACAAAACTGACCAATTACATCATCCCAAAGAAAAGAAAAGTATCACTTGGGTATTGTGAATGGTCATTTTTGCTCGAACATACCCTACCAATAGGCCTAATAATAGGCATTTTTTCTTTGGATTTTTTAAAAAAGAAAAATACTATAACTCCATTTCGTTCTATTGATGCACACTGAAATATATTTAGTTAAATAGTTTATTATACTATCAAGTCATTTATGTTGTTTAACAAGTCAGGTTGATGAAAGCGAAGCACCTTGTTGTAAATTAGAGCGTTTGGTTTACACTGTGCATAGAGGAGATGCACGGAGCCGACTTCACTTCGCCCCAAGCTATACCACTGGAAGTCACAAAAATGAAACAAAATGGCTGCCCCCAGTTAGTAGGAATAATCATGCTTTTTAATGAACTCTAACATTACAGATTTTTCATTTGTTAAAGTGTCAGTATGTGTTGGTGGTCTGGGTATGTATCTTTCCAACACATAAGGCTCTTGTTTGAGTTGACCCTACCTTTAAGGCAGAGATGAATTTTACTTGTGGAATGCAGGAAATTGCATTTAAGGACATCTAGTTTTCAAAATTTTACGGGGGAACATACCCCCAAACCCCCTAGAAACTTTGCTTTATGTCCTCGATCTCTATTCAGCCCCCCAATGTCTACCTGCTTCCACTGAGTCTGGAAAGGGCTTGAGTCAATGAGAGAGAAGATAAGAGAAGTGTGAAAGCAAGAGAGGGAAAAGGTAGCTTTCAAGGATTTAGATTTTAATAATTTTGGCACAACATATGTATTTGTAGATATTCAGAAATGTATTTTTAGTTATTTCAAGCTAATTTAGGCTTAATACAACTGTATTTCACTAGTTTTTGACTTGAAATTGTATAATAGTCGACATGTTTATAATTATTTTGGGCACATTTTTTGGGTATACTTATTTCGGTCACACCCTTTATTGTTGTGACTTAAAGGAGACTGGACACCAAACCATGTATATGGTGTAATTGTTTGCCGTCATAAACCACAACACAAAACTACCGCGCTCCCCTTATTGACTAAGTTAAGCGTGCCAGTCCGATGTTTGCCGGAAACTGTCGACAATTGATGAGCTAGACCCGTGACGTCATCGATGAGAGGAAAACTGAAGAAACTACCAAGCAGCATGGACGAACTTAGCGATTCGAGTGACGAAGAATTGTGTCCAGCTTGTGCTAATGGCACCAAACCGTATCAGTTTGAACCACTTATCAGAGACTTTGTCCTTATCCTGGAAATGTTGTCTTAGACGAAAATTCGGATGAATCAACTGCCGACGAAGAGGAAGCCACATGGTCATAGACTAGCATACAAGCATTTTTTAAAACAATTTGTTATGACATTTTTAATGTAAACTGAAGCAAATGGACCTAATTAGAAGAAAAGCACACAAAATTTAATAATATTTCATCATAAATCTTGTTCAGCATAGATGTAAATATGACACGTCAGTGGATATTCCATAGGCCGATTTCGCAAATTTGCAAAAAGCGTCCCCTCCTCACCAAAGCAAGATATAATAATTTAACAAAAAACTTTGTTCTTTTACCTAGTTACCCTCCAAGTTTTAATGTGTTTGGTTAAACGTGTATTTTTAATTATTAAGAAAATGTGTTACCAGTCTGCCGAAACTGTCCACAGCCGGGTACAGAAACACAGAAATGTTGGGAAATATTATACTGTTGCCACATACTGACAATCACTTTACAACTAATATGTCTTATCGACAATATTATTATGTAGTCTTTGCATTTATTAATATAAAATACAACAGACCCGTAGGAACTGGGGAGGGGCAGGCCTAGGTGCTTGTTCTCCACCACACACTCTAGGATGAAAATGTATGTTTTAAGTTTTCACTACTTTGCATAAATAAAGATGATATAAAGATAAAAATCTAGTTTGTATCCCTCACTAGAGACTGTATTCCCCCTCCCACCTCCCCCTACTTCAAATATCGTTCCTACAGGCCTATACAAATGTAGATACTATGTAGAGGGTGAGGTTAGTAACCAGTTCCTTTTATCTTTAGGATTTTGTAATCATGATTTCAAACCAACTGTTTCAGGTAATTTGCTCCACATACTGACCTAAAACACATTTGTTATATATTGGAATAAAATAAAAATAATTACAATATATCCAGTGTTATTTTCTTTAATCATTCATGGAGGAAGAAGGAAGTCCTGATGAAAATATATTACAGGTAAAACAAAATAATATATGATGCTTATTCCATGTGGTAACTATTGTTAATTTTGGTTTAAATTGCTAGATGCCAAAAGTGATTAATTATATTATTTTATGGTAACAGTCGAAAATTAGACGACCAATTGTTTCAACCTCTGCCAAAAGTACCAGGTTTTCTGCCAGAAAATAAGTTGAGGGTACGTAATAAAACAGGCCCGTAGGAACTGGGGGGGGGGGGGGGGGGGGGGGGGGGGGGGGGGGGGGGGGGGGGTGGGGGTGGGGCTCCACTTGTGAGTTTTTTTTTAACACATTAAGTTTTGCCACTGTAACCAAAATCTGATGTAGAGTTTATACCCGGTCCGTCAGTGCCCCCCCCCCCCCCCCCCCCCCCCCCCCCCCAATTGTTCCTGCGGGCCTGTAAAAACTAAATATATTCAAAGGAGTATATTGGGTGGTTATAGATTTGTAATGTTTTTTTTATTGAACATTTTATTTCATGCACTTTTATAAATTTTAAACAGCAATTATGTTACTATAATCTATCGAAAAAATAAAATATTATATATATATATATATACATTAATTTCTGAGATTATTTAGTACATACATGTAAGTTTACCCTCTGCACCCTCTGGCAGAAACCCAGGGTAGGTATTAAAATAATTATTTGGTGTAGAGTATTTTTAATATGTCATACAGAAAGCATTGAAAAGTACAATTTTATTATGCTTTAATAATCGACATTAGCTTTAAAACTAATTAACCATCATTCCTTCTGGCCACAGTACATATGTTGTTCCTGCCAAAGTGTTAGCATTTTAATTTTAATGACAATATACTGAACTGACTATAAACATTGTTAACTAACGTAATAATTCACGTTTTGAAGGTGTTTTGTTATAAGGTTAACAAACCAACTAGATCAAGAGACGTTAGTATGGAGTCGTCATGGCCTGTTGGTGAAAATTAATTTGGTAATTATAGGTAAATAAATGTGAAGTTTAAATATTCGTATGTGAACAAATTGCAATACCTTTATTTAATGTATATCTTAAGTACATACTTGTTTTAATTTTCACATTGTAAATGTACCATAACCTGCTGTATTTAGCTGGTGTAAAGCCCGTTCGACGACAATAATGCGTCCATGTTTTAAAACAACTTTCGTTTTTTTGGAAATCGAAACCATGATGTTGGCCGTTTCTTGGGATGCATTGCTGTTACTGTTGCAGTTAAACACTGCGCAGTTAACCATCATATAATAACGTCGACAGTATATAATAACACTAACAGAAACACTAAAAAACCCAGAAGAAAAGACGACTAAAAGGCACAACCAAAGAATCAACACGTATACCGGTGTTGCTTGGTAACTCTCACCGATAACGTATTGCCTCGCTTTCGTTCAGATCTATGCATAATCCCGCCCACTTCTGTTTTAACCCCAAACCTAAGACGCGCAGCTGACCGGTGCCTCGCAGCAAGCCGGGCGTTAGAGTAATGCGGTCTTTGACGCTAACTTAATCCATTACACACTACATGTCTTTTGGTGTCCGGTCTCCTTTAACAATCTAAAACCTTGGCTTTCGTAGCACATTTGTTTTTCTTGTCTTGTTATCTATAACTTGTGTACATGTATGAGCCATGGTACAGCAAAGAACAAAACAAATATCAATATGTTAAGCAATGACTGGTATATGTCAATCATAGAGTAACTGCCGCACTTACAGATTGATGTACAAAATGAGACAAGAAACCTGCTATGTTACATTTATTACTGATTAGCACTATGGTATCTTCTCAATATATTTCCCCCAGAGACAGGACAGCACATACCAGTCATGCAGCTGGGGAGTGGGGGGCGGAAGCTAAGACCCCTCTTACCACGTCAAACAAACACGACATTAATTATTTCACAAAGATATTCAGACAAATATTTTCACCATATTCACATGGCGATCTTGCTTTTAAAAAAATTTTTTAGCACAAAATTGGCTTTCGAAGCATATTATATATACATACACTAAAGCTAAAAGTAAACAACAATAAGCTTGCCACAGCACTTCACGTCACCTGAGCTAACGATGACAGGTAAACATTTGTTTTTTGCATGTTATAACAGAAACGAGAACATCAACTGGGTGACTTACGCAGCAAACTCCAGCCACTGTCTGTGCTACTCCCGAGATAGTACGTAATGTTAGCATCGGTCTACGGGGAGAAACAGGCAGTCATACAGGTGCAACAAAAATGGAACGCTCAAATGCCATTACGGCAACAAAAATATTTAATATGTTAAAAACCACTCAGATTCAAAGAATTAACTTCAAAACACACACACACACACACAAGGATAAATAAAATAATGAATGAATGCATGCACACACACACATCCAGAAGTTTATATTTTATATTTTGATCCTGCTATGCAATAATGTTTAATGTAAAAAATAATAAATACATTTTTAAAATTTGATATTAATTTGTATATATATTTGTATTTTATGTTTACAGCAATAACTTTCCAGATTAGAAAAAGGACAAAGGGTAACTGATTTTGGAAAAGGACAAAGGGTAACTGACTTTGAAAAAGGACAAAGTGTAACTTATTTTGAAAAAGGACAAAGGGTAACTGACTTTGAAAAAGGACAAAGGGTAACTGATTTTGAAAAAGGACAAAGGGTAACTGACTTTGAAAAAGGACAAAGGGTAACTGATTTTGAAAAAGGACAAAGGGTAACTGATTTTGAAAAAGGACAAAGGGTAACTGATTTTGAAAAAGGACAAAGGGTAACTGATTTTGAAAAAGGACAAAGGGTAACTGATTTTGAAAAAGGACAAAGGGTAACTGATTTTGGAAAAGGACAAAGGGTAACTGATTTTTTTTGAAAAAGGACAAAGGTGTAACTGATTTTGGAAAAGGACAAAGTGTAACTTATTTTGAAAAAGGACAAAGGGTAACTGATTTTGAAAAAGGACAAAGGGTAACTGATTTTGAAAAAGGACAAAGGGTAACTGATTTTGAAAAAGGACAAAGGGTAACTGATTTTGGAAAAGGACAAAGGGTAACTGATTTTGGAAAAGGACAAAGGGTAACTGACTTTGAAAAAGGACAAAGTGTAACTTATTTTGGAAAAGGACAAAGTGTAACTTATTTTGAAAAAGGACAAAGGTTAACTGACTTTGAAAAAGGACAAAGTGTAACTTATTTTGGAAAAGGACAAAGGGTAACTGATTTTGGAAAAGTACAAAGGGTAACTGATTTTGGAAAAGGACAAAGGGTAACTGATTTTGAAAAGTAATACAGAGTTAAAATTCGAGGCACATTTTGCATTAAATATTTTTATATTAAATATTTTGAAAAGAAAGACAAAAAGAAAATGTGGGATTTTAATCAGTATCAGTTATCTTATGTTTTTGGCCAATTGAATCCTAATCCTAATATTGTGTACTATATTTATAGTATTTATCAACAGTACAGATGGCTACAAGGGCTATCTTTGAACAAAAACAAAATTAAATGGGTGAATAGCTAACATTTTAAGATGGGTGAGGACTTTTGTCATGAAAATTAAAAAAAAAAAATCTATTTCCTATTGTATTATAAAAGACATACATTTTAAAAAATGTCTTTCAATAAAATATCATACACCCCCACCCTACAATTACAATGTTTATGAAATTATAGCAAATGTTTTGAATAGTTTTAACTGATGGATATATTTAAAAATATATATTTAAACACTACAAATTAACTTTAAACATCTCTAAGAAAAAGGGTAGGAAAAAAGTACAACAGCCACCTCTAAATTTGTTCCTGGTAACACAGATTCTACAATCATCTGGTATTAATAAACGAAGTTAAAATGCAACAGATTTGATTTTCTTTGATCTTACATAATACATGTATTAATAAACAACACTGACCTATTTGCAACAAGGTACAGTACTTGACCGATGATAAGTAAAAGTAAACTATTTAAATTCTACTACAATAGATAAGACATTCAGGGCTCTATGTAAAGGCTTATCTGCTTGTCTGGAACAAGTATTTATGGATATACGACAAGTAAAATGTTTTTTAAGCAACTTATCCGACAAAATGTGACAATGTGCTATGTGAGACGATGTTTTGGTCCCAATTGAGAGATCATGTAAATATACTGCTTGATTCTTTCAGCAGATGTTTTGGGTGAGACAAACACATTTTAAATTTGTTATCACACAGTTCTGAAACATGAAAACCTAATGTATAATTCATTCACAAATATTGATCTATATAGAGTGGAGATGGAGATTTATATAATTCCTTGAGCATATCCAATTAAGGTTCAAGCATGCTGTTCTGGGCACACAACTCAGCTGCCTGGGCTATCTGTCCAAGACTGTAATTAATGAATAAGTGCTAAGATAGAAAATGTGCCATCTGCTCCTGCCGATTAACCCTTAATTTGGATTGAATCTAGGATTAAAACTTGAATCCTATAGATCCTACGAGTCAACCACCAAACCACCGAGGTTGGTTGAACTGTAATTAATAGGCACTGTAAAACTTGAATCCTATAGATCCTATGAGTCAACCACCAAGCCACCGAGGTTGGTTGAACCGTAATTAATAGGCATTGTAAAACAGGGTTTGACCTTAGTGGTAGCCCGGGATATTTTAGCTACCAATTTGTTGCTCGAGCTACCAAATATCTAAACCCAGGAGTCTGCCGGACTACTAGATTGTATTGGCACATCCAGTTTTGCACATCAACAAGATGCTTAAACACCTAAAACCCCACCTAAACAACATGTTTAAATAAAATAAATGATTTTGCTTTTTTCTATCTGTTTTTTAATTTATAAAAACTATGGGGCTACCAATTTTTATTGAGGGTTACCAGATTTTATAACCTGGTAGCCCAATGGGCTGCTACTGAAAAACGTTACGGTCAAGGCCTGCCATAATACAGAGATCCAAGCTCTGTGTATGCAGGCAAACTTACATTGGCAGGCACGTAGTCCATGGAACTCTTGGACGACGTTCTCTGAGAGGGTTTCGGCGAGTCATCTTTCTGCCAGAAGACACAGCACAGCATGGCCAGTGTCTGCACGTCAAACAATGAGGTGTAGTGGTCCAGTCTGTAGTAAACAAACAAATGTTTAACATTTCAGTTCTACTATTAATGTCCACTAAATGTCCTTTGGATTTCACATTAACGATCATTTCCATTAAAATCCTATTTAAGCTATGAACATTAGGATGACTAGAATTGCAGAAACATATTAAATATACAGACTATGATGCTATAGAGACTATGATGTTATACAGACTATGATGCTATACAGACTATGATGTTATACAGACTATGATGTTATAGAGACTATGATGTTATACAGACTATGATGCTATAGAGACTATGATGCTATAGAGACTATGATGTTATACAGACTATGATGTTATACAGACTATGATGTTATACAGACTATGATGTTATACAGACTATGATGCTATAGAGACTATGATGCTATACAGACTATGATGTTATACAGGGTTAGGGTTAGGGTTAGGGTTAGGGTTAGGGTTAGGGTTAGGGTTAGGGTTAGGGTTACAGACTATGATGCTATAGAGACTATGATGCTATAGAGACTATGATGCTATACAGACTATGATGCTATACAGACTATGATGCTATAGAGACTATGATGTTATAGAGACTATGATGTTATACAGACTATGATGTTATACAGACTATGATGCTATACAGACTATGATGTTATACAGACTATGATGTTATACAGACTATGATGTTATACAGACTATGATGTTATACAGACTATGATGTTATAGAGACTATGATGTTATAGAGACTATGATGCTATACAGACTATGATGCTATACAGACTATGATGCTATAGAGACTATGATGCTATACAGACTATGATGCTATAGAGACTATGATGTTATACAGACTATGATGTTATACAGACTATGATGTTATACAGACTATGATGTTATACAGACTATGATGCTATAGAGACTATGATGCTATACAGACTATGATGTTATACAGACTATGATGCTATACAGACTATGATGCTATAGAGACTATGATGTTATACAGACTATGATGCTATACAGACTATGATGCTATAGAGACTATGATGTTATACAGACTATGATGCTATACAGACTATGATGCTATACAGACTATGATGCTATAGAGACTATGATGCTATACAGACTATGATGTTATACAGACTATGATGCTATACAGACTATGATGCTATAGAGACTATGATGTTATACAGACTATGATGCTATACAGACTATGATGCTATAGAGACTATGATGTTATACAGACTATGATGCTATAGAGACTATGATGCTATAGAGACTATGATGCTATAGAGACTATGATGCTATAGAGACTATGATGCTATAGAGACTATGATGCTATAGAGACTATGATGCTATAGAGACTATGATGCTATACAGACTATGATGTTATACAGACTATGATGTTATACAGACTATGATGTTATACAGACTATGATGTTATACAGACTATGATGTTATACAGACTATGATGTTATACAGACTATGATGCTATAGAGACTATGATGTTATAGAGACTATGATGTTATACAGACTATGATGCTATAGAGACTATGATGTTATACAGACTATGATGCTATACAGACTATGATGCTATAGAGACTATGATGTTATACAGACTATGATGTTATACAGACTATGATGCTATAGAGACTATGATGTTATACAGACTATGATGTTATACAGACTATGATGTTATACAGACTATGATGTTATACAGACTATGATGCTATAGAGACTATGATGTTATACAGACTATGATGCTATACAGACTATGATGCTATAGAGACTATGATGTTATACAGACTATGATGTTATACAGACTATGATGTTATACAGACTATGATGCTATAGAGACTATGATGCTATACAGACTATGATGTTATACAGGGTTAGGGTTAGGGTTAGGGTTAGGGTTAGGGTTAGGGTTAGGGTTAGGGTTAGGGTTAGGGTTACAGACTATGATGCTATAGAGACTATGATGCTATAGAGACTATGATGCTATAGAGACTATGATGCTATACAGACTATGATGCTATAGAGACTATGATGTTATAGAGACTATGATGTTATACAGACTATGATGTTATACAGACTATGATGTTATACAGACTATGATGTTATACAGACTATGATGCTATACAGACTATGATGTTATACAGACTATGATGTTATACAGACTATGATGTTATACAGACTATGATGTTATAGAGACTATGATGTTATACAGACTATGATGCTATACAGACTATGATGCTATACAGACTATGATGCTATAGAGACTATGATGCTATACAGACTATGATGCTATAGAGACTATGATGTTATACAGACTATGATGTTATACAGACTATGATGTTATACAGACTATGATGTTATACAGACTATGATGCTATAGAGACTATGATGCTATACAGACTATGATGTTATACAGACTATGATGCTATACAGACTATGATGCTATAGAGACTATGATGTTATACAGACTATGATGCTATACAGACTATGATGCTATAGAGACTATGATGTTATACAGACTATGATGCTATACAGACTATGATGCTATACAGACTATGATGCTATAGAGACTATGATGCTATACAGACTATGATGCTATACAGACTATGATGCTATACAGACTATGATGCTATAGAGACTATGATGTTATACAGACTATGATGCTATACAGACTATGATGCTATAGAGACTATGATGTTATACAGACTATGATGTTATACAGACTATGATGTTATACAGACTATGATGCTATAGAGACTATGATGCTATAGAGACTATGATGCTATAGAGACTATGATGCTATAGAGACTATGATGCTATAGAGACTATGATGTTATACAGACTATGATGTTATACAGACTATGATGCTATACAGACTATGATGCTATAGAGACTATGATGCTATACAGACTATGATGTTATACAGACTATGATGTTATACAGACTATGATGTTATACAGACTATGATGTTATACAGACTATGATGTTATACAGACTATGATGCTATAGAGACTATGATGTTATACAGACTATGATGCTATAGAGACTATGATGCTATACAGACTATCATGTTATACAGACTATGATGTTATACAGACTATGATGTTATACAGACTATGATGTTATACAGACTATGATGTTATACAGACTATGATGTTATAGAGACTATGATGCTATACAGACTATGATGTTATACAGACTATGATGCTATACAGACTATGATGCTATAGAGACTATGATGTTATACAGACTATGATGCTATACAGACTATGATGCTATAGAGACTATGATGTTATACAGACTATGATGTTATACAGACTATGATGTTATACAGACTATGATGCTATAGAGACTATGATGCTATAGAGACTATGATGCTATAGAGACTATGATGCTATAGAGACTATGATGCTATAGAGACTATGATGTTATACAGACTATGATGTTATACAGACTATGATGCTATACAGACTATGATGCTATAGAGACTATGATGTTATACAGACTATGATGTTATACAGACTATGATGTTATACAGACTATGATGTTATACAGACTATGATGCTATACAGACTATGATGCTATAGAGACTATGATGTTATACAGACTATGATGTTATACAGACTATGATGTTATACAGACTATGATGTTATAGAGACTATGATGCTATACAGACTATGATGCTATACAGACTATGATGCTATAGAGACTATGATGCTATAGAGACTATGATGTTATACAGACTATGATGTTATACAGACTATGATGTTATACAGACTATGATGTTATACAGACTATGATGCTATAGAGACTATGATGCTATACAGACTATGATGTTATACAGGGTTAGGGTTAGGGTTAGGGTTAGGGTTAGGGTTAGGGTTAGGGTTAGGGTTAGGGTTAGGGTTACAGACTATGATGCTATAGAGACTATGATGCTATAGAGACTATGATGCTATAGAGACTATGATGCTATACAGACTATGATGCTATAGAGACTATGATGCTATAGAGACTATGATGTTATACAGACTATGATGTTATACAGACTATGATGTTATACAGACTATGATGTTATACAGACTATGATGCTATACAGACTATGATGTTATACAGACTATGATGTTATACAGACTATGATGTTATACAGACTATGATGTTATAGAGACTATGATGTTATACAGACTATGATGCTATACAGACTATGATGCTATACAGACTATGATGCTATAGAGACTATGATGCTATACAGACTATGATGCTATAGAGACTATGATGTTATACAGACTATGATGTTATACAGACTATGATGTTATACAGACTATGATGTTATACAGACTATGATGCTATAGAGACTATGATGCTATACAGACTATGATGTTATACAGACTATGATGCTATACAGACTATGATGCTATAGAGACTATGATGTTATACAGACTATGATGCTATACAGACTATGATGCTATAGAGACTATGATGTTATACAGACTATGATGCTATACAGACTATGATGCTATACAGACTATGATGCTATAGAGACTATGATGCTATACAGACTATGATGCTATACAGACTATGATGCTATACAGACTATGATGCTATAGAGACTATGATGTTATACAGACTATGATGCTATACAGACTATGATGCTATAGAGACTATGATGTTATACAGACTATGATGTTATACAGACTATGATGTTATACAGACTATGATGCTATAGAGACTATGATGCTATAGAGACTATGATGCTATAGAGACTATGATGCTATAGAGACTATGATGCTATAGAGACTATGATGTTATACAGACTATGATGTTATACAGACTATGATGCTATACAGACTATGATGCTATAGAGACTATGATGCTATACAGACTATGATGTTATACAGACTATGATGTTATACAGACTATGATGTTATACAGACTATGATGTTATACAGACTATGATGTTATACAGACTATGATGCTATAGAGACTATGATGTTATACAGACTATGATGCTATAGAGACTATGATGCTATACAGACTATCATGTTATACAGACTATGATGTTATACAGACTATGATGTTATACAGACTATGATGTTATACAGACTATGATGTTATACAGACTATGATGTTATAGAGACTATGATGCTATACAGACTATGATGTTATACAGACTATGATGCTATACAGACTATGATGCTATAGAGACTATGATGTTATACAGACTATGATGCTATACAGACTATGATGCTATAGAGACTATGATGTTATACAGACTATGATGTTATACAGACTATGATGTTATACAGACTATGATGCTATAGAGACTATGATGCTATAGAGACTATGATGCTATAGAGACTATGATGCTATAGAGACTATGATGCTATAGAGACTATGATGTTATACAGACTATGATGTTATACAGACTATGATGCTATACAGACTATGATATAGAGACTATGATGTTATACAGACTATGATGTTATACAGACTATGATGTTATACAGACTATGATGTTATACAGACTATGATGCTATACAGACTATGATGCTATAGAGACTATGATGTTATACAGACTATGATGTTATACAGACTATGATGTTATACAGACTATGATGTTATAGAGACTATGATGCTATACAGACTATGATGCTATACAGACTATGATGCTATAGAGACTATGATGCTATAGAGACTATGATGTTATACAGACTATGATGTTATACAGACTATGATGTTATACAGACTATGATGTTATACAGACTATGATGTTATACAGACTATGATGCTATAGAGACTATGATGCTATACAGACTATGATGCTATAGAGACTATGATGAGACTATATGAGACTATGATGTTATACAGACTATGATGCTATAGAGACTATGATGCTATAGAGACTATGATGTTATACAGACTATGATGTTATACAGACTATGATGCTATAGAGACTATGATGTTATACAGACTATGATGCTATACAGACTATGATGCTATAGAGACTATGATGTTATACAGACTATGATGCTATACAGACTATGATGCTATAGAGACTATGATGTTATACAGACTATGATGTTATACAGACTATGATGTTATATGATGCTATAGAGACTATGATGCTATAGAGACTATGATGTTATACAGACTATGATGTTATACAGACTATGATGTTATACAGACTATGATGTTATACAGACTATGATGCTATAGAGACTATGATGTTATACAGACTATGATGTTATACAGACTATGATGTTATACAGACTATGATGTTATACAGACTATGCTATACAGACTATGATGTTATACAGACTATGATGTTATACAGACTATGATGTTATACAGACTATGATGTTATACAGACTATGATGTTATACAGACTGATGCTATAGAGACTATGATGTTATACAGACTATGACTATACAGACTATGATGTTATACAGACTATGATGTTATACAGACTATGATGCTATAGAGACTATGATGCTATAGAGACTATGATGTTATACAGACTATGATGTTATACAGACTATGATGTTATACAGACTATGATGTTATACAGACTATACAGACTATGATGCTATACAGACTATGATGTTATACAGACTATGATGTTATACAGACTATGATGTTATACAGACTATGATGCTATAGAGACTATGATGTTATACAGACTATGATGCTATAGAGACTATGATGCTATACAGACTATGATGTTATACAGACTATGATGTTATACAGACTATGATGTTATACAGACTATGATGTTATACAGACTATGATGTTATACAGACTATGATGTTATAGAGACTATGATGCTATACAGACTATGATGTTATACAGACTATGATGCTATACAGACTATGATGCTATACAGACTATGATGTTATACAGACTATGATGCTATACAGACTATGATGTTATACAGACTATGATGTTATACAGACTATGATGTTATACAGACTATGATGTTATACAGACTATGATGCTATAGAGACTATGATGCTATAGAGACTATGATGTTATACAGACTATGATGCTATAGAGACTATGATGTTATACAGACTATGATGTTATACAGACTATGATGTTATACAGACTATGATGTTATACAGACTATGATGCTATAGAGACTATGATGCTATAGAGACTATGATGTTATACAGACTATGATGTTATACAGACTATGATGTTATACAGACTATGATGCTATAGAGACTATGATGTTATACAGACTATGATGTTATACAGACTATGATGTTATACAGACTATGATGTTATACAGACTATGATGTTATACAGACTATGATGCTATAGAGACTATGATGTTATACAGACTATGATGCTATAGAGACTATGATGCTATACAGACTATGATGCTATATGTTATACAGACTATGATGTTATACAGACTATGATGCTATAGAGACTATGATGCTATAGAGACTATGATGTTATACAGACTATGATGCTATAGAGACTATGATGCTATAGAGACTATGATGCTATAGAGACTATGATGTTATACAGACTATGATGCTATAGAGACTATGATGCTATAGAGACTATGATGTTATACAGACTATGATGCTATAGAGACTATGATGCTATAGAGACTATGATGCTATACAGACTATGATGCTATAGAGACTATGATGTTATACAGACTATGATGTTATACAGACTATGATGCTATAGAGACTATGATGCTATAGAGACTATGATGTTATACAGACTATGATGTTATACAGACTATGATGTTATACAGACTATGATGCTATAGAGACTATGATGTTATACAGACTATGATGTTATACAGACTATGATGCTATAGAGACTATGATGTTATACAGACTATGATGCTATAGAGACTATGATGCTATAGAGACTATGATGTTATACAGACTATGATGCTATAGAGACTATGATGTTATACAGACTATGATGCTATAGAGACTATGATGTTATACAGACTATGATGCTATAGAGACTATGATGTTATACAGACTATGATGCTATAGAGACTATGATGTTATACAGACTATGATGCATAGACTATAGAGACTATGATGTTATACAGACTATGATGCTATAGAGACTATGATGTTATACAGACTATGATGCTATAGAGACTATGATGTTATACAGACTATGATGCTATAGAGACTATGATGTTATACAGACTATGATGCTATAGAGACTATGATGCTATAGAGACTATGATGTTATACAGACTATGATGCTATAGAGACTATGATGTTATACAGACTATGATGCTATAGAGACTATGATGCTCTTTCTGATGGGGAAATAACCTATTTAACTCTGTAAAATGTTACAAATATATTAGTGGTAGTATGACCTATAGATGCAACCAAAACAAAATACCCCCTTCCCCAAACCTCCCGACCTTTTTAAGTGGTAGTTCTGGTTGCAACTACATGTATAAGTCTGACCACACTACATGTATAAGTCTGACCACACTACATGTATAAGTCTGACCACACTACATGTATAAGTCTGACCACACTACATGTATAAGTCTGACCACACTACACGTACATGTCTGACCACACTACACGTTCAAGTCTGACCACACTGCATGTGGACCACACTACATGTACAAGTCTGACCACACTAAATGTATAAGTCTGACCACACTAAATGTACAAGTCTGACCACACTACATGTACAAGTCTGACCACACTACATGGGCTGTTGTAAATACTTATTGATATAAAGAGCTCTCTGAATGTTTTATAATTTTAAAATCATCTAAAGTCCAAACCACACTGCTAACAACTACGATAAATTACACTTGTACCTTTAATTACCGATAGATTTCTACCACATTTTGTCCAGACACAAATTATGACCCCCCCCCCCCCCCCCCCCCAATTACATTGACACAGATTCCACATACTAGAATGGAGCCATGTCACCTATATCGACTTTGCTGAGATCTTCTAAGACAAAAAGCATGTAAGTTTTCTCCATCTGCCATTTTGCTTCTTTTTTTTTTTACGAGAAACTCTTCATAACTGGTGGAAGCCTCCAAAGTATGCGACATAATTAATATGGCGTCATGATGATTGCCTATACATAACAGATTACATCACATCCTTCCACCCCTCTTGGAGAGTATTCCATTAAAAAGTAAAATGGCAACCTACATGCTTTTTGTCCTAGGAGATTTGAGTGAAGTTAATACAGATGACATGGTTACCAATTAGTATGTGGAATCTGTGACAATTACAATGTTTTTTTCATGATGTCTTAGAATAATTAAAGGTAGGAGAGTAATTTATCATGGTTGTTAACAATGTGGTTTATTCTTTAAAACTTCTCACATGTCTTTCAGCAGTGGTCTGCCGAACTGTAAGCTGGCCCAGGGAGGACCTTTGTCGGGGTCATCATCCGCCAGTAATTCTTTACTGGACATCACAGACACCTGAGACCAAATCTAAAAGAAACAAACCAATGATTAAAAAGACACCAGCTATATAAAACAAAATACCGATCGTGTACATTGGTTGATGACAGTCACTCATTGCACCCTGGTTTTGGGCTCATACACAATATATATATAACATATCCAACAGTAATATTTTAATAGGATATATTCGACGAATGATACTTTTTATTTCATTTCATCTCTTAAAACTGAATATTTTGTCTAAAATTAGACAATGTCTAAAGCAAAACATTTACAATCTTTATCTGCAATTGTTTTGAATGAGGGTGGGATGTAGCCCAGTGGTAAAGTGCTCGGTTTGTGATCAATCTCCATCAGTAGGCCCACTGGGCTATTTCTCATTCCAGCCAGTACACCACGACTGGTATATCAAAGGCTGTGGTATGTGCTATTCTGTCTGTGAGATGGTGCTTATAAAAAATCCCTTGCTACTAATAGAAAAAATGTAGCAGGTTTCCTCTCAAAGACTATATGTCAAAATTACAAAAATGTACCACATGTTTGACATCCAATAGCCAATGATTAATAAAGCAATGTGCTCCAGTGTTCACCATCGTGCAGGATGGCACATACCATGGCCTTTGATATACCCGTCGTGGTGAACTGGCTGGAGTGAGAAATAGCCCAATGGGCCAATTGACAGGGAACAATCTCAGACTGACCGCGTATCAAGTGAGCACTTTACCACTGGGCTACGTCCTGCTCTTGATAGACATGCAAATACAGAACACATTATCAATCAGTATCTTTATTCATTTCAACTTATTTTCGTGATTATATCCAATTAAGGTTCAAGTGCAACTCAGTTATCTGTCCAGGACAGTGAATTAGTGGTTAGTTGTTAGTGAGACAGAAGAGGATGCAGTGGTCTTACACCAACCCACCGAGTCGTTAAAACTCGCTCCAGGTGGGAGCTGGTACCAGGCTGCGAACCCAGTGCCTACCAGCCTTATGTCCGATGGCTTAACCACTACACCACCGAGTCTGGTGGAAATCAGTTTCTGTGAATTACCTGAGCTAAATCTTTCCTAGCAACTGTCGCTGGTGGAATCAGTTTCTGTGAATTGCCTGAGATAAATCTTTCCTACCAACTGTCCCTGGTGGAAATCAGTTTCTGTGAATTGCCTGAGCTAAATCTTTCCTACCAACTGTCGCTGGTGGAAATCAGTTTCTGTGAATTACCCGAGCTAAATCTTTCCTACCAACTGTCCCTGGTGGAAATCAGTTTCTGTGAATTACCTGGGCTAAGTCTTTCCTAGCAACTGTCGCTGGTGGAAATCAGTTTCTGTGAATTACCAGAGATAAATCTTTCCTAGCAACTGTCGCTGTTGGAAATCAGTTTCTGTGAATTACCCGAGATAAATCTTTCCTACCAACTGTCGCTGGTGGAAATCAGTTTCTGTGAATTACCGGAGCTAAATCTTTCCTAGCAACTGTCGCTGGTGGAAATCAGTTTCTGTGAATTACCCGGGCTAAATCTTTCCTAGCAACTGTCGCTGTTGGAAATCAGTTTCTGTGAATTACCTGAGCTAAATCTTTCCTAGCAACTGTCGCTGTTGGAAATCAGTTTCCAACTGTCCCTGTTGGAAATCAGTTTCTGTGAATTGCCTGAGCTAAATCTTTCCTAGCAACTGTCGCTGGTGGAAATCAGTTTCTGTGAATTACCTGGGCTAAATCTTTCCTAGCAACTGTCGCTGGTGGAATCAGTTTCTGTGAATTACCTGGGCTAAATCTTTCCTACCAACTGTCGCTGGTGGAATCAGTTTCTGTGAATTACCGGAGCTAAATCTTTCCTACCAACTGTCGCTGGTGGAATCAGTTTCTGTGAATTACCCGAGCTAAATCTTTCCTACCAACTGCCGCTGGTGGAAATCAGTTTCTGTGAATTACCCGGGCTAAATCTTTCCTACCAACTGTCGCTGGTGGAATCAGTTTCTGTGAATTACCGGAGCTAAATCTTTCCTACCAACTGTCCCTGTTGGAAATCAGTTTCTGTGAATTACCTGGGCTAAATCTTTCCTAGCAACTGTCGCTGTTGGAAATCAGTTTCTGTGAATTACCTGGGCTAAATCTTTCCTAGCAACTGTCGCTGGTGGAATCAGTTTCTGTGAATTACCCGAGATAAATCTTTCCTACCAACTGTCGCTGGTGGAAATCAGTTTCTGTGAATTACCGGAGCTAAATCTTTCCTACCAACTGTCGCTGGTGGAAATCAGTTTCTGTGAATTACCCGAGATAAATCTTTCCTACCAACTGTCCCTGTTGGAAATCAGTTTCTGTGAATTACCCGGGCTAAATCTTTCCTACCAACTGCCGCTGGTGGAAATCAGTTTCTGTGAATTGCCTGGGCTAAATCTTTCCTAGCAACTGTCGCTGTTGGAAATCAGTTTCTGTGAATTACCTGGGCTAAATCTTTCCTAGCAACTGTCGCTGGTGGAATCAGTTTCTGTGAATTACCCGAGATAAATCTTTCCTACCAACTGTCGCTGGTGGAAATCAGTTTCTGTGAATTACCGGAGCTAAATCTTTCCTAGCAACTGTCGCTGGTGGAAATCAGTTTCTGTGAATTACCCGGGCTAAATCTTTCCTAGCAACTGTCGTTGTTGGAAATCAGTTTCTGTGAATTACCTGAGCTAAATCTTTCCTAGCAACTGTCGCTGTTGGAAATCAGTTTCCAACTGTCCCTGTTGGAAATCAGTTTCTGTGAATTGCCTGAGCTAAATCTTTCCTAGCAACTGTCGCTGGTGGAAATCAGTTTCTGTGAATTACCTGGGCTAAATCTTTCCTAGCAACTGTCGCTGGTGGAATCAGTTTCTGTGAATTACCCGAGATAAATCTTTCCTACCAACTGTCGCTGGTGGAAATCAGTTTCTGTGAATTACCCGGGCTAAATCTTTCCTACCAACTGCCGCTGGTGGAAATCAGTTTCTGTGAATTGCCTGGGCTAAATCTTTCCTAGCAACTGTCGCTGTTGGAAATCAGTTTCTGTGAATTACCTGGGCTAAATCTTTCCTAGCAACTGTCGCTGGTGGAATCAGTTTCTGTGAATTACCCGAGATAAATCTTTCCTACCAACTGTCGCTGTTGGAAATCAGTTTCTGTGAATTACCCGGGCTAAATCTTTCCTAGCAACTGTCGCTGTTGGAAATCAGTTTCTGTGAATTACCTGAGCTAAATCTTTCCTAGCAACTGTCGCTGGTGGAAATCAGTTTCTGTGAATTACCCGGGCTAAATCTTTCCTAGCAACTGTCGCTGGTGGAAATCAGTTTCTGTGAATTACCCGGGCTAAATCTTTCCTAGCAACTGTCGCTGGTGGAAATCAGTTTCTGTGAATTACCTGGGCTAAGTCTTTCCTAGCAACTGTCGCTGGTGGAAATCAGTTTCTGTGAATTACCAGAGATAAATCTTTCCTAGCAACTGTCGCTGTTGGAAATCAGTTTCTGTGAATTACCTGAGATAAATCTTTCCTACCAACTGCCGCTGCCGCTGCTGCGTTGTGACTACACATCTTGGGAATGTCGTACAGATCAAGGCTGGAAATGAACAAAAGGGAATTGTTTGTGTAACAACATTTCAGCAACTAATGGGTGGCATAAGATAAGGTAAGGTTAAACCTGAGATGAGCAAACCAGACAAAACAAGCAACGCATGTCCCCGAGCAGACCCAACAATTGTTTGTATCTCTTAAATTCAAGGGCCATAACTCTGTGAAAAATGGGTAAATCACCATGAAAGTTAAACTTCATCAGTACATGATAATGCTATGTACAACATTTCACTTAAATGTCTTCAGGCATTACAAAACATAAGTGTGGAAAACTAATTTTCATATCTCCTAAGTTCAAGGCCCATAACTCTGTAACAGTACATAATAAAGCTACACACATATTTCAGCTCAATATCTCAAGGCCTTTATAATTCTTTCTTTCTTTCTTTGTGTGGTGTTTGGAATGGTGTGAATGCCAATCTATTGAGAGGTCAGGTTATTTTATAAAAACAAAATGGCCGTCCTTACATGTAATTTTCTGCCAGTTGTCGGTTGACTGGTAACAGACAGGACATGTCATAAATCTTCAATGGACCCGCTTTCGTCGGCTTTTTGCTCGATTTGTCAGCATCACGTAATTTAGTTTCAGAAGCTTCACGCAATTTTGTCTTACTTCTTGAACGAGGCTTCTAAAATAAACACACAAAGAGAAACAACCATTACAGACAAAGCAGAAGAGATCTTGATTAACACTTGTGGTAATAAAAAAAAACCCCGCCCAATAACATCAAATTAATTAGTGAATTTGTACCAAAATAAGCAGGATCGAACCACCTCGGTAGATCCATTCAATTCATTGGGGTTTTTCTTGTTTCAGCTAATACACCACAACTGGTCAAAGGACATGGTATTTGCTTTCCTGTCTGCGGGAAAGTGCATATAAAAGATATATTTCTGCATTAATAAAATATTGCGGGTTTCCTCTGATCAGAATTACCAAATGTTTGACATCCAATAGCCGATGATTAATTAATCAATGTGCTCTAGTGATGTCATTAAACAAAACAAACTTCAACTTTGTACCAAGAAAACTGGAATACCAAATAAAGGTAGTTTGTGAACAAAACCCCCACCAAAAACACATCCAAAGGCAATGCAAAATCAGTTTGATGGTATATTTTTTTATTCAAAAAATTTAAAATAAATGTTTGACACTCAACTTTGAAAAATTCAACTGAAAATGTGCACTGTCTGAAAGGAGAAATAGCTCAATGGCTCCACGGGTTCGATACCAGATCGACCGCATGTCAGGCAAGTGCTTTACCACTGTGCTATGTCTCCTCCCAAAAATGTACAGAAATTCTGATGTCTTACATGTGTATATTATAATAACAAATGATCCCTTACCTTTTCTTTGTAAGTGTAGAAATCACTGACTGAGAATGAGTCGGCGCTGGTTGACGGCGGACTCTGTGAGAAAAGCACCTGCGCAGACTTGATCCTGGTGCCCTCCCCGTATACGGTCAACTCTGACAATGACCTGTAAAGGGTTAAAAAAAAGAAGGAAAAAAAGAAGAAAAAATTTAATATTCACATAAAAACAAAAAAAAAACATTTTAATTAAAATTAATAAATCAATGTATTACCCATATGGTTAAAAATATCTTGGTTCAAATAAAAGTGTTAGTATCAATAGAATGTCAGTGTCTCAATAGAACGTCAGTCAAATAAAAGCAGGAAAGAAATGTTTTATTTAACAACGCACTCAACACATTTTATTTACGGTTATATGGCGTCAAACCCACTGTCACCACTTCATGGACTATTCTTTTTCAATCAACAGCAAGGGATCTTTTATATGCACCATCTCACTGACAGAATCAGTTAAACGAGTTCAGTGATATAAATTCTTATTATTAAAAATTGATTATGGGTCATAAACAGAATATTAAAACTGGCTACAGCTCATGACAACCGAAAATTACTTCACTCTGGACAGAAACATGATACGAACAGGTGCAACTATAAACCAAGTTATAGTGATCTAGGACTTTTAAATCTGTGAGAAATAAAGCTAAATGCAACACTTTAATGTCAGCTAAACAAAATGGTTGATGTAGTCGCCACAATGAGGAACATTAATTCCTGTATCTGATCTATGACTTCCAGTTTGTGAGAAATGGACTTAAAAACAAAAACTTAAAACTGGACTTAATTGTAAAAATCATTGCCTATGTCTTGCCTTTTGACCATGTTAAGGCTAAACAACTAAAAAATATGTTCGTAGATCAGGTCACAAGAGAAACCACTTTTTTGCAGTAACTCAATTTATATCCATAGAAACTAGGAACAGGTTTAAAAAAAACAAAAAAAACAAAAAAACATTTTGTATATAAAAAAATAAAAAGAAGAAGAAAAAATAAAAAAATAAATAAAAACAAACTTTGGGGTCACTTCCTCGCCACTTGCTATTTTCTTCATTTCTGCTGGACGCTGAAACACAACTAATTTGCCTGAAAATAAAAATTTAAGCCTATACTAATTTAAAATTTACAAAATATTTTTGTTGATACAGAAGTTCTTTTCACTAGTCTCGGTGGTGTAGTGGTAATGCCATCAGGCTTCAGGTTGGTAGGTACTGGGTTTGTATCCCACCTGAGGCAATGGGGGATTTTCCATGTCAGTACCAGCTCCAACCCAGAGTGAGTGCACTGTTAGGCCACATACACTGAGTTTCACCTATTTCATGGGTGCGATTATGGGGATACCCCACATGGGGGATAATTACCTGGCATGCACTGCAGGTTCTGTGTATCCCAGGCTTGGGTGATACCGAGATAGCTCAACTGACAGCAAGCGTGGAGCACGGACCTGTCAAGTACGTGAAACCCCGGACTCCCTCTAAACCGGAATCCCCTCAAAACCGGACGTTTTCCGCGGTCCCGTGATTTACACATCTTTTAACATTATATTTTACCCCTCTAAACCGGAAACCCCTCTAAACTGAACACCGGACAAACAATTCGGTCACAATGTGTCAACTTAGTGTAAATCCTACCCCTGAAAACCGGACGATCAAACCGATACCAATCAATATGGCACCCACCTGTCTGTGAACACCGATGGCTAGTGCAATATGTGCATGCTTGAGATCGCTGTTATCAGTGTAATCACCGCTCAGCAGGCAAGATTAGCAACTTGACAATAAACAATTAAAAGGACTGATCGCAAGCTTTGGTATGGAGTTAACTACTGTAAACACATTGAGTGTGTTGTAATTATGGTTAACATTAGCGGAGTTCGGGTTTGGGTTAGATGTCTTTATTAAGTTACGAGTGTGTTTTAAGGTCTTAAATGTGATCTTTCACAAACATGTCTCATGATTTGCTTCAAAGATTGACACAAATAACAGGGAATTTAATTTGCTGCCTTCCTATTGTGTGAATGTGTTGGGTTTTTTTTAAACGTTTGTTTAGCGAAATAAAGAGTCAGCAAAAGTATATGTTGGCTTTGCGTAGTCGAATAGATGTTAGTAGTGTTTTATTTTCATGTCGATTTTCAACATGACGGAACGTCCAGCTAAACGGCACCGTGTTAACCATTGTTAAACACAGATGTGAAAGACAACAGACATCGATGGATACGTTTCTCAACGTAGGCTGATTTATAAATATTAAAACTTTAAACAAATTATTTCCATTGAAACAAACTTAAAATTTAATTCATATAAAAATACGTTTAATATTCGATATTTAAAGCCGCACACCCTAGTTCCATCCAGCGAAAATAAATTATAATTTGGTTAATCTACAAACCTGTAACACACTTAGATCACGTTTTTATCAAATGGAGTGAAAAAGCAGGTTTTATATCGATAAATACCATGGGAATCCCCATGTCCCAATTGCTTGAAATAATTTTGAAAGTTAGTATTCTGATGTCACCGGTAGAAGCACAACAATGCCTACGTCACGACAAATTTCACAGACTTGGGGTGCGTTCCTTTCACCTCTCCTGGACATGTTCCAACTGTTCTGTCCTGGTTGTATCCCCTCTCCAGATATCGTAAGACTTAGCAAAATTATTGGTTTTAAGGGTTTGTAACGTTTTGTATTGAGACACTTACTTGTCTGAACTTTATTGTTACTGAAAATGTTCACGAACTGTGAAGAAAAATCTCACAAATGAACAACAACAAATCGATGTTGATAGCGCGAACCGTGCACGAGAAAACAAATCGAACCAAAATGATAATGGTCACGTGATATACCAACGTCTGTGACATTAAAAATAGATTGGACCTCGCTTGCTTAACGTTTTTTTCTTGACAACACGTTTTGTGAAAAAATGCAAAAAATGCATTTCGTGGTTTTACAAACATCAGGATTACCAAAAAGCACTTCAGGTGAATGGAAATGTGTATTCTAAATAATAAAATGTAAGTAAAGTGCAATTTTATTTGTGAAAAATGGGGTTTAATAGCGAAAAACAACGCCGTAATGGTTAACAAATAAACTTAACTAGGGTGTGTCCCTTTAATATTACATACCGACATACATGTCCCTTTAATATTACATACCGACAGAACAGAATCTAGCACCACTAGTCCGGGGAAAGGGAACACTGGAATCTTGGAAGCTGCTAATACTGTACATAGGTAGGAAGTTGGCAGATGGAATAACTGCTGGGCTCTGTTGAATGTTGAATGAGGCGACAGAATCGGGAGACTTTCTTTCCAACTTCTAAAAAGAAGAAGTCAGTTCTGTTTAGTGACATCACTAGAGGACATTGGTTAATTAACATCTGGCTACTGAATGTCAAATTTGTAATAATTCTAACATAAGTCATTAGAGGACAGAAACTTTCAAAGGATCTTAAATTATATGCACTTATCCATCACTGGCACGCACACATGCACACATGCACACACACACACACACACACACACACACACACACACACACACACACAAACACACACACACTGTCTCTCTCAACCACTCTTTCTCTTGTCTCTCAACCACTCTTTCTCTTGTCTCTCTCAACCACTCTGTCTCTGTCTCTCAACCACTCTCTCTGTCTCTCTTAACCACTCTGTCTCTCAATCACTCTCTGTCTCTCTCAACCACTCTTTCTGTCTCTCTCAACCACTCTTTCTGTCTCTCTCAACCACTCTGTCTCTCTAAACCACTCTGTCTCTCTCTCTATCCTCTCAACCACTCTGTCTCTCTCAACCTCTCTCTCTCAACCACTCTCTCTGTCTCTCTCAAGCACTCTCTCTGTCTCTCACCCTCTTTCTCTATCTCAACCCCTCTCTGCCTCCTTTTTTTTCTCCCTTACATCACTTTAACCATTCATAATTTAGTAAACACATATGAAATAAATAAGAAAAGTATGTTTATTTAATGACACCCTAGCAAACGAAATTTCATGAAACTTGTCTTAACCTCAATGAAACACAACAAACTAAAGGCTTATAACACATGTTAAGTGTCTTAAATTGGTTCTTCGGCAAATTTATAATAAAATACATACTTTAATTCTAAATGGGCAGGTGACAGCTTAAGCCTGGATTGGGCATCACTTTGATTTTTAACTTAAAAAGGTTGATTTTTAAAATGTTCCAGTAAAATATATATTTAATATCTAATTTTTCAAGGTGATTAAAATTCTGCAAACAAAGAGTGCACCGGTATGGTACATGATATGCCTGTCAGGAGTTTGATGAAAAACCATAGATATTAATGAATATGTTACTGGTATGATTCAATTCTAAATATGTGAAATGTTTGCAATGGGATGGATGAACAGTTTGTTTTGGACCAACTACTGATGACACTGTATCCATTGGAGAAGGTGCTGTCTGATTAACCTTTAAAACTGGATTAATTTTTTTTTTTTTTTTTTTTTAGATCAGTTAATGTTGATTAAAATTAATTTAGGCAAAAAATAAAAAAAGAGCATTTGTGGCCAGCTGTCCAGTATTGTTGGTAAAATTATCAAATTTATTATAAAAATAGCTGTCACAATCAGCTATCTCTTCTTGAAAATGACTGCGACGTGCCGCCATAGTTGTGAAGCGAAATTCACTTTTTCAACTCAAAATCTAAAGACCCAGAAAGCCGAGTTGTCTTCAGTTTCCTGTTAATAAATGGTTTCCGATGAGTGCCGTGTGCAAAACAGCGGGGAAATATGAATTGGGGAATACACTGTATATAGTGTACAGATATCTTGCCTGCAGTAGTCAGAAGGTTAATAAAGTTATTGTTCTTTATTAGAAAGGGAAAATTTGTTTAGTACACGACACACCACCATCCCAAGTTGTTCCTACATGTGAGGTTTGATGGTCCTGTATGTATCTGTATGCAAGATATGGTCCGGACAAGGATTTACTGTTATGTGCAGTAGACTGTGAAGAGTAGGTCACAGTGACCTAATAATAGTATGTGATACACAACCATCCCAAGTTGTTCCTACATGTCAGGTTTGATGGTCCTGTGAATGAATGAATGTTTAATGACACCCCAGCACAAAAATACACATCAGCTATTGGGTGCGATGTATGCACCTGTATGCAAGATATGTTCCAGACAAGGATTTCCTGTTATGTGCAGTAGACCATGAAAGTAGGTCACAGTGACCTAGTAATAGTATGCGATACACTGCCATCCCAAGTTGTTCCTACATGTGAGGTTTAACGGTCCTGTATGCATCTGTATGCAAGATATGTTCCAGGCAAGGATTTCCTGTTATGTGCAGTAGACCGTGAAAGTAGGTCACAGTGACCTAGTAATAGTACGCGACACACCACCATTCCATGTTGTTCCTACATGTGAGGTTTGATGGTCCTGTATGCATCTGTATGCAAGATATGGTCTGAACAAGAAAAAGCTAACAGATGGACTGACGGATACATGACACCATACCATAATACAACCCATCATAGACAGGCATATAAAAAGAAAAATCATCAAAAGGTGTTTTTTTTTTCTCACCCCCTGTACCTGCCATGCTTACCGTCATGTCATCAAGTGCAGCTATCAACTGGCGAAGACATGGCTCCAGACAATTCATCTTCCTCTGTACCTGCTTCTGTGATGTACTCGTCAACACCTGCAGATCATATCAGCCAGACATTAACAACAGAGAAACAGGAAACAAGGCAACAAAACTGGACCGTAAATATTTTTAATTTCCATGAGATTTAATTTGGCTATTTCCGTCAAACTGGAAAACTGCAACACTACTATAAATTTAGAAATCTCACGCATTCACGTTAGCCATGAGAACCAAATGTAATTATAGGATATTAAACGAGCTTCCATTTCGTATCATGTTTATGTCCCAGGTGAAATAATTTTCAATTGACACGAAATGGCAGCGAGTTTAATATCCTATTTATTACCCATAATCCATCTTAATTTATATCACTCTTCTCGTTTTGTTGAGTTCCTGTAAGGTTGTATTGCGCTAATTGATGACATCATCGTGTGACGTCAAAAAGTGTTGAGTCCCACTTGGCATTCTAGTGAGACGTATCTCTTTGATATGTACTAAGATATTTGTAACAACATAGGTAATATTATGCTATAATCTTGTTTTCATTTATTTATTAGTCACTTACAGTGTATGGGTATATAATCTTGTTTTCATTTATTTATTAGTCACTTACAGTGTATGGGTATATAATCTTGTTTTCATTTATTTATTAGTCACTTACAGTGTATGGGTATATAATCTTGTTTTCATTTATGCATGTGCGAGTCTGTGACATGTAAGTACGCAGGTACTAGCCTTTGTTTAATGTGACATGTAAGTACGCAGGTACTAGCCTTTGTTTAATGTGACATGCAAGTACGCAGGTACTAGCCTTTGTTTAATGTGACATGTAAGTACGCAGGTACTAGCCTTTGTTTAATGTGACATGCAAGTACGCAGGTACTAGCCTTTGTTTAATGTGACATGCAAGTACGCAGGTACTAGCCTTTGTTTAATGTGACATGCAAGTACGCAGGTACTAGCCTTTGTTTAATGTGACATGTAAGTACACAGGTACTAGCCTTTGTTTAATGTGACATGTAAGTACACAGGTACTAGCCTTTGTTTAATGTGACATGTAAGTCTACGTACTCAAGTACCTAACTTAACTTTTGTTTCTTGAATATACCGCTGCTTTCGCTTTTCATAATTTTAGTGACGGGGAAAATGGTACATCTTGCATTCACCGTGGATTTTGTGGTTTAAAAAAATGAGGCGCATTATATTGTGGTTCATGTTTTTCTCTTGGAATAAACGTTCAGAATGGGGTGCGCACATAATACATGGGAAAATACAGTAATTACCTTGAAATAAATACCAAATAATTACTTTTATAGGTTATGGTAATTACCTTATATAGGAAATAATTACCTTCATAATATGGGTCTTAAATTACCCTAAATAATAAATCATTTACTTGATTTATTATGGGTCATGGCAATTATTCTTGGCCCATATTTTTGTAGCTGCCTTAGTGCAAGGATATTGTAAAACCATCGTAGGCTATGATGTCACTATGGCAGGTGTTGTAGGATGTCAATAGCCTATGATGGTTTTCTGATATCGTAGCACCAAAATGGCTTAGAGAATCTGTAGCCAGACTATTAAATACTTTACCCGGATGAGTTGTTTCTGCTGGGAGGACTCCAGCGTGGTGTGTAGGAACTGGAAAGAAGGAGGCGTTCCATTGGGATAGTTGGTGGGGAATGTCAGGTTCACGCTAACCACATGGTTTCCACTGCGCGCCGTCACCTTGCACGTTCTGTTGATGGCGTCCATCTGGAATGATGAATCACACCAATCAGAACACAAATAAGCAAACAAACCATTAAACACTACTGCAGGCAACAAAATACATATAAGCAATATACAAAATCAGGGGTTCAACAAATTTCAAAAAAATTACTTGCCACCAGGCAAGTGACAATCAGATATTCACTTGCCCAATATATTTTTCCACTTGCCCATACTTCTTAAGGTAACCAATTGTGTTACTCCTATTTAATTTAATACAGTGCTTAATAGTGTAATAATCTTGAAAGAATTCTTTTATGGCTGGCATTGGTTCAAAAATGTTTAGGGATTTTGGCCCATCTGTCATTATTGTGTGTATATTATTTAACATTTTGTGCCCCAAAACACTTCTCTGGGGTGTTTTTACCCTGTTAATAGCTGAGAAAAGTCTCTCGCAAACAGCTGTGGCTGGGCTCAAAGTAAACATGAGCTCTGTTTCTTTTCAAATGTTTTTAAATAGTGCAGGCTTGGTAAACAACAGCCTCCCTGGGTGTACATCGATTGCAGCCTTGTATTTTTAACTTATTGGGCATAATTTATTTGTTAAAAACTATTAATAAAGCAGAAAAAAAATATATATTCATGTATGCTTAGAGGGCATCGCACCATCAAGATTATGACGTAGGGATAATGAAATCTACCTTGTCACGATTATGACGTAGGGTTAATGAAATATAACTTTACCTTACCCGTTCATTTTACATGAACGTAGATTTACATTTGTAAAGTACTGAAAAAAAACCCATCAAGTATGTTCTGCTACAAGGTTTATTATATCTAAACTAAAATGTCTTGCAACTTTTATAAGAATACAGTTCATAATATTTAGGCTCTGTTCAAGTGAACTCGGAAATTATAAACTTGCTTTACGCCCCCGTTCATTTGGAAAGAGCAGATTCAGGAACCACCTTAACATCTAATTTAATTTGAATATGACCATTTTAAACTGTATCCCACCTCATTTACCATGTTTGCAAGGATTAAACATTATGATTGCACACACAAGGCATGTATACTTTATTTTTATATAAGCTGTAAAGTGTATTGGAAGCTATTTCCGAGTTTGAAGATCATCGAACCGATTACTTGTATGAATTCAGTTAAACGTTCAGTGGCGGAAATTACCGATCTTAGTCGATAGTAAAAGGTGAATAACTCTAAAAGTTGTTATCGAACTTTTCAACACATTGTTTTCCATTTTGGTGTGTCAACACATTGGCAAGAGTTCCGATCGTTCCAGCATTTAGAGCTATGTAAATGCTCGCACAATCGGAACTCTTTCCAAAGGTTTTACCGAAATTTGTAACAAAATTTAAAAACGGTTTTAGGGGTTACATTAGTCACTTGTCATCGGGCATATGCAGTCAACATAATTACTTGCCAGGCATGAAAATTCCACTTGGTACGGGCGTCGGGCAATGGGATTTGTGAACCCCTGAAAATACCTGTAGATTGTATAGGTTGCCACCACTAATACTTTGTTATTTATTCAAACCACTGTTCTCACTGTACCATCTAAATAACATTCAGCTATCAAAATGTTTGTAGTGTAGTTTTCATTTAATAAACTTTTATGGAGAACAAGGTACCGTTTTTCATGGCCCCTTTTTCAATATTAGAACAAAACAACCTCTCTAAACTGGATACCTCTTAAAACCAGACTTTCTACTTGGTCTCTTGGGTGTCCGGCTTAAAGGGGTTTACCGTATATATTTCCAGGCAATATTTTGTTAGTTCATTTATTAAGTCACCAGCCAAGCAATCAATCCCCAGCATTTAAGTTTAAGTCCATAAAGTTTTGTTGTATAGAAAACGTCCTGACCTCTTCGATTGTGACGTTGTTGATGTTCTTATTGATGAGGGAGAACTCTTGCTGCAGGGTCTGTGGCTTGTGGGACGTCATGGCAACCTCGGTTTGCAGCTTCGCCTCTTCCGCTACAACGTGGCTATCGGCACTCTTACTGACAGAATCCTGGCCATCACTCGATTCAGTATTCAAGTCTCCAACCGGATTATGACCACAGAGCTTAAAATTAAATAAAACAAAATTATTTCAATTAAAATTTAAAATGCAGGAATGGAATTCTAAATGATGATTCATTACTCAAGTGTCCAACTGGATTATGAGCAAAGTTAGAACTTATAAATAAATTAAATTTCAAAAATAAATATAAAATACACCAATGCAATATTCAATGATGATTCATTTGTCAAGTGTCCACCTGGATTATGACCATAGAGATTAAAAACAAAAATAATAATAAAAGATTATTTTTTAAAAATTCAAAGAGATCAAATGGAATGTTTAATGAAAATTGTTTATTCAAGTGTTTAACCAGATTATGACCACAGAGTTTAAAAAATAAATAAAACAAAACAATTTTTAATAAAATTCTGAATGAAGGAATGGAATGTTTAATAATGACTCATTACTTAAGTCTCCCACCAGATTATGACAACAGAGCTTAAAAATCCATAACAAATAAAGGTTAATTAACATAACCCATTTCAAATGAAGGAAAATAATGTGTTGTGACTCATTATCCAAAGCTTAGTTGGTATGCCATCGCCGACAGTATTTAGGTCATAGGATAAAATCGGCTTGGCAAACCCATTAGGCTTTTTCCTTTTTCAACCAGTGTCCATCAACTGATATATCAAGGGCTATGGTGTGTGCTATCCTGTCTGTGGGAAAGTTCATATAAAATATCCCTTGCTGCTAATGGAAAACTGTAGTGGGTTTTCTCTGAAGACTATGTGTTAAAATTACTAAATGTTTTGACATGCAAAAGTCAAACATTAATCAGTCAATGTGCTTCAGTGGTATCATCAAACAAAACAAAACAAATTTTAATCTAAGTTATGTCACAGATTTGTGTGTGTTGTGCATGTAATTTCCACCCATAATTCTTTGCAGTAAGTTCAAAAAGGAAACACTGGAGGCCAAGGTGTCTAGGAGAGCGAGGCTAATTAAAAACAACTGTGGATTTTGAGAAACACGCAAGACGCGACTGTGACACTGGGTCTCCACAAAACTATGTACAGCTGTCAAGTCTTTTGTGGTACATGTATATTAGTGTTTTTCCTAGCTTGTTTAAACATGATGCTGCAACATGGCTCAACAGTCTAGCACCATCTTGCCTTAATCGGCACCATGGTGTCCTGAGATTACACAAGCCTTTTTCAATAATTCATTCTAAAATTGCCTTTATGAAACACTCAGAAAGTGTATTATTAATTAATAAAATATGCCTGTTAGATATTTTGCCATTCATTTATTAAAGCAAGCACATTAATTACATTTATTTTAATTGTTATTTGTTTGTCTTTAATGAAAATGATGAAAATGCCCCAAAAGTGTTTAATCTACCATACCTTGCCACTACACATTTGTATAATATTATTATATATGTACTTTTTGACAGGATCGGGGTGGGATCTAGCTAAATTCCTCAAGTGCCAACGGCCAAATTTGTTTGGTGCTGGGATGTCATAAAACATTCAATCTATACTATTCCATCACACTACATTATGACAGTCACTGGCAGGAAAGGCGAGCGATAACATATGCTCCCCTCCATAATTACCAGGAAAATATGTGTATTAGTTAGGAGAGTGACAGACAAATTGTCTTGCAATCAAATATTTTAATACATTTTAATGACAGCGATTTACAGCTCGCATTGATTTTGCTCATGGCGAACACTGTTACGACAATATGGCATTTGATAAAGCAGTTACGGAAACAGGAGAGAATATTAAACATTTCACTTACACAAAGATAGCAAATGTTTGTAATTAAAATACTGAATAATATATATTTTTTAAATCATTGAATATTTTTTTTAAATAAATAAATCTGTATAATTTCTATAAAAATTAAAACACCCTTAAAATAAGCAACTTACATATACATGTACATAAGACGTTCTTCAAACAACATCTGTGCCATTTTTATATATCATCTGTCGCATGTCCTAGTTTTTACGTTTAACAGTTGTTATCTGCTGTGACGCAGACACCATATATTTTCTAACTCATTCAAATGACATACAGATATTATTAAGCATTGATTTCTTTTCCTGTAGTGCCTCTTTTAAACTATTACTGGCCGGTTTACATGTATATTGCGTGTGTGCGTGCGTGTATGGTTGTGTGTAGCAGATCTCGCCATGAAAACGTGTAGCAGAATGATTCAGTGCTCCCCTAACTTAGATTATGGGGAGCCATGTAAGATCACCATACTGTTTGTTTGTTTTGTTTAACGACACCACTGGAGCACACTGCTTAATTAATCATTGGCTATTGGATGTCAACATGTGGTAATTCTGACTCGTAGTCATCAGAGGAAACCTGCTGCATTTTTTCTAATGCAGCAAGGGATCTTTTATATGCACTTTCCCACAGACAGGAAAGCACATACCACGACCTTTGTCCAATAGTGATGCACTGGTTGGAACGAGAAAAACCCCAATCAGCTGAATGGATCCACCAAGGTGGTTCGATCTCACCATAATGATACCATATAAATTCACATACTTAGATTAAATGTGAGGTGCCACACTTTTCATGTGTCCTGCCAAGATTAAATGTGAGGTGGCACACTTTTCATGTGTCCTGCCTAGATTCAATGCGAGGTGGCACACTTTTCACGTGTCCTGCCTAGATTCAATGCGAGGTGGCACACTTTTCATGTGTCCTGCCTAGATTCAATGCGAGGTGGCACACTTTTCATGTGTCCTGCCTAGATTCAATGCGAGGTGGCACACTTTTCACGTGTCCTGCCTAGATTAAATGTGAGGAGTCACACTCTTCATGTGTCCTGCCTAGATTAAATGTGAGGTGTCACACTTTTTATGTGTCCTGCCTAGATTCAATGTGAGGTGTCACACTCTTCATGTGTCCTGCCTAGATTAAACGGCCTGCCTAGATTAAACGGCCTGCCTAGATTAAACGTGAGGTGCCACACTTTTCATGTGTCCTGCCAAGATTAAATGTGAGGTGGCACACTTTTCATGTGTCCTGCCTAGATTAAACGTGAGGTGTCACACTCTTCATGTGTCCTGCCTAGATTAAACGTGAGGTGCCACACTCTTCATGTGTCCTGCCTAGATTAAATGGCCTGCCTAGATTAAACGTGAGATGCCACACTTTCCATGTGTCCTGCCAAGATTAAATGTGAGGTGCTACACTTTTCATGTGTCCTGCCAAGATTAAATGTGAGGTGGCACACTTTTCATGTGTCCTGCCTAGATTAAATGTGAGGTGCTACACTTTTCATGTGTCCTGCCAAGATTAAATGGCCTGCCTAGATTAAACGTGAGGTGCCACACTTTCCATGTGTCCTGCCAAGATTAAACGTTCGGTGCCACACTTTTCATGTGTCCTGCCAAGATTAAATGTGAGGTGGCACACTTTTCATGTGTCCTGCCTAGATTAAATGTGAGGTGCCACACTTTTCATGTGTCCTGCCTAGATTAAATGTGAGGAGTCACACTCTTCATGTGTCCTGCCTAGATTAAATGGCCTGCCTAGATTAAACGGCCTGCCTAGATTAAAACGTGAGGTGCCACACTCTTCATGTGTCCTGCCTAGATTAAATGTGAGGTGTCACACTTTTTATGTGTCCTGCCTAGATTAAATGTGAGGTGTCACACTCTTCATGTGTCCTGCCTAGATTAAACGTGAGGTGCCACACTCTTCATGTGTCCTGCCTAGATTAAATGGCCTGCCTAGATTAAACGTGAGGTGCCACACTTTCCATGTGTCCTGCCAAGATTAAATGTGAGGTGCTACACTCTTCATGTGTCCTGCCTAGATTAAACATGAGGTGGCACACTCTTCATGTGTCCTGCCTAGATTAAACGTGAGGTGTCACACTCTTCATGTGTCCTGCCTAGATTAAACATGAGGTGTCACACTGCTTAGATTAAATGTGAGGTGTCACACTTTTTATGTGTCCTGCCTAGATTAAATGTGAGGTGTCACACTCTTCATGTGTCCTGCCTAGATTAAACGTGAGGTGCCACACTCTTCATGTGTCCTGCCTAGATTAAATGGCCTGCCTAGATTAAACGTGAGGTGCCACACTTTCCATGTGTCCTGCCAAGATTAAATGTGAGGTGCTACACTCTTCATGTGTCCTGCCTAGATTAAACATGAGGTGGCACACTCTTCATGTGTCCTGCCTAGATTAAACGTGAGGTGTCACACTCTTCATGTGTCCTGCCTAGATTAAACATGAGGTGTCACACTGCTTAGATTAAATGTGAGGTGCCACACTCTTCATGTGTTCTGCCTAGATTAAACATGAGGTGTCACACTGCCTAGATTAAACGTGAGGTGGCACACTCTTCATGTGTTCTGCCTAGATTAAACGTGAGGTGTCACACTCTTCATGTCTCCTGCCTAGATTAAACGTGAGGTGTCACACTGCCTAGATTAAACGTGATGTGTCACACTTTCCATGTGTCCTGCCTAGATTAAACATGAGGTGTCACACTTTTCATGTGTCCTGCCTAGATTAAACGTGAGGTGTCACACTTTTCATGTGTCCTGCCTAGATTAAACGTGAGGTGTCACACTTTTCATATGTCCTGCCTAGATTAAACGTGAGGTGTCACACTTTTCATGTGTCCTGCCTAGATTAAACGTGAGGTGTCACACTTTCTATGTGTCCTGTCCAGATTAAACGTGAGGTGTCACACTTTTCATGTGTCCTGCCTAGATTAAACGTGAGGTGCCACACTTTTCATGTGTCCTGCCTAGATTAAATGTGAGGTACCACACTGTTCATGTGTCCTGCCTAGTTTGTTGAAGCAACTCATATCAATTTTATTATATAATGTTAACATTATCGGCAATGGAAACTGATTTTGTTCAATATAACCTACAGATAGGCAATGCAGGTACATGTAATTAAGACCGCAAACTGTTCATTTTTCCCAACACCTTCAAGTACGACATCTGTGGCTGAGGAAATTTATGAACACTTCAGTATGATCATAAAATCAATACAAACATTTATGTTACTCCACTTCGCAAGTTAGCAAAAAATCAAACACACAAACCAAACAAAAACAGTCTCATAATTTATTTTTTAAAAAAGGAATTAAAGCAAGCCAAGCAAGTGATCATACAAGGTGATTGTACACTGTAAGTGACAAATTAAAGAAAAAGTTATTTTTGTTTAAAGACACTACTAGAGTACATTGATTAATTAATCATTGGCTATTAGATAGTCATCAGAGGAAACCCGCTACATTGTTCCATTAGTAACAAGGGAACTTTTATATGCACTTTTCCACAGACAGGAAAGCACATACCATGGCCTTTGTCCAGTTGTGGTGCACGGGTTGGAACGGGAAACACTCAATCAGTTGAATGGATCCAGCAAGGTGGTTCGATCCTCTGATGCAAGCACCCCAGGCAGGAAAGCAGTCAACCGACTGAGCTAAATCCCAAGCCCATAATTGATTAAAGTGAGATGGTCAGTCTTTACTGTGTAGTGCTCAAGCCACTGGATGTAATGCTGGTAGATACAGAGTTCAAATCCTGGTACTGGTCCCCACCAAGAGTGAGTTTCAAACAAATTAGACTCAACCAGGACATATTAAAGTTTGTTTTGTTAATGACAGAATAGCATACCACGGCCCCTAATATACACGCTATCATGTTTTATATGCACCATCCCACAAACAGAATAGCATACCACGGCCCCTAATATACACGCTATCATGTTTTATATGCACCATCCCACAAACAGAATAGCATACCACGGCCCCTAATATACACGCTATCATGTTTTATATGCACCATCCCACAAACAGAATAGCATACCACGGCCCCTAATATACACGCTATCATGTTTTATATGCACCATCCCACAAACAGAATAGCATACCACGGCCCCTAATATACACGCTATCATGTTTTATATGCACCATCCCACAAACAGAATAGCATACCACGGCCCCTAATATACACGCTATCATGTTTTATATGCACCATCCCACAAACAGAATAGCATACCACGGCCCCTAATATACACGCTATCATGTTTTATATGCACCATCCCACAAACAGAATAGCATACCACGGCCCCTAATATACACGCTATCATGTTTTATATGCACCATCCCACAAACAGAATAGCATACCACGGCCCCTAATATACACGCTATCATGTTTTATATGCACCATCCCACAAACAGAATAGCATACCACGGCCCCTAATATACACGCTATCATGTTTATATGCACCATCCCACAAACAGAATAGCATACCAAGGCCCCTAATATACACGCTATCATGTTTTATATGCACCATCCCACAAACAGAATAGCATACCAAGGCCCCTAATATACACGCTATCATGTTTTATATGCACCATCCCACAAACAGAATAGCATACCAAGGCCCCTAATATACACGGCCCCTAATATACACGCTATCATGTTTTATATGCACTATCCCACAAACAGAATAGCATACCACAGCCCCTAAGATACACACTATCATGTTTTATATGCACTATCCCACAAACAGAATAGCAAACCATGGCCCCTAATATACACGCTATCATGTTTTATATGCACCATCCCACAAACAGAATAGCATACCACGGCCCCTAATATACATGCTATCATGCACTGATTGAGACAGGATAAAGCTGAAATGAAAATTTAAAAAGGTAACCAGCCACACATATACAAATGTAGTGATGGAAAGCTTTTGTAAGTAAAGCAAACAAACTTCATGTCACTTTAGCCCTTTTAATTCTCGGGTCCCCAAATCAGAAACAAGAAAACCTTTCCAAAATTAAGTAATGAACTAAATATATATATAATTTAATCAATGGCTAACCTGTGTGAAGCACACAGTAAAGTTGTTGACACCATTGAGGCTACTCCAGATTGGCAATGACTTGATGGCTTTTTATCCTGCAACCTCCGTTTCTACTGACAGAATATGATGATGGATTAAGCAAAGTTATAAGACTTTTAACATCATTCATGTGATGCCACATGCATATATAGCTACATTACAAAACTGCTCATTTGACCTCTAGGTCATCATACAATGTGACTAAAATAACAGAACTTATAGCTTTTTCCCTTAATTTTGATGGTCTGTAGTATAAAGATAATAACTAGTTAATGACATGAGATATCTGCTTTATCCTGTTCAGGCCGATTGAAAAATTCTGCTCGGCATGGCCTCACAAAATTTCCCATTCTTACCTTCACAGGATAAAGCAGATAAATGACGTCATTAACTAGTTATCTATTTACAGGCACTTTTTCACAAAAACACCACCACTTGCAACAGGATAAAGCAGATAAATGACGTCATTAACTAGTTATTATCTATTTACAGGCACTTTTTCACAAAAACACCACCACTTGCAACAGGATAAAGCAGATAAATGATGTCATTAACTAGTTATTATCTATTTACAGGCACTTTTTCACAAAAACACCACCACTTGCAACAGGATAAAGCAGATAAATGACGTCATTAACTAGTTATTATTTATTTACAGGCACTTTTTCACAAAAACAACACCACTTGCAACAGGATAAAGCAGATAAATGACGTCATTAACTAGTTATTATCTATTTACAGGCACTTTTTCACTAAAACACCACCACTTGCAACAGGATAAAGCAGATAAATGACGTCATTAACTAGTTATTATCTATTTACAGGCACTTTTTCACAAAAACAACACCACTTGCAACAGGATAAAGCAGATAAATGACGTCATTAACTAGTTATTATCTATTTACAGGCACTTTTTCACAAAAACACCACCACTTGCAACAGGATAAAGCAGATAAATGACGTCATTAACTAGTTATTATCTATTTACAGGCACTTTTTTACAAAAACACCACCACTTGCAACAGGATAAAGCAGATAAATGACGTCATTAACTAGTTATTATCTATTTACAGGCACTTTTTCACTAAAACACCACCACTTGCAACAGGATAAAGCAGATAAATGACGTCATTAACTAGTTATTATCTATTTACAGGCACTTTTTCACAAAAACAACACCACTTGCAACAGGATAAAGCAGATAAATGACGTCATTAACTAGTTATTATTTATTTACAGGCACTTTTTCACAAAAACAACACCACTTGCAACAGGATAAAGCAGATAAATGATGTCATTAACTAGTTATCTATTTACAGGCACTTTTTTACAAAAACACCACCACTTGCAACAGGATAAAGCAGATAAATGACGTCATTAACTAGTTATTATTTATTTACAGGCACTTTTTCACAAAAACACCACCACTTGCAACAGGATAAAGCAGATAAATGACGTCATTAACTAGTTATTATCTATTTACAGGCACTTTTTCACAAAAACACCACCACTTGCAACAGGATAAAGCAGATAAATGACGTCATTAACTAGTTATTATCTATTTACAGGCACTTTTTCACAAAAACACCACCACTTGCAACAGGATAAAGCAGATAAATGATGTCATTAACTAGTTATTATCTATTTACAGGCACTTTTTCACAAAAACACCACCACTTGCAACAGGATAAAGCAGATAAATGACGTCATTAACTAGTTATTATTTATTTACAGGCACTTTTTCACAAAAACAACACCACTTGCAACAGGATAAAGCAGATAAATGACATCATTAACTAGTTATTATCTATTTACAGGCACTTTTTCACTAAAACACCACCACTTGCAACAGGATAAAGCAGATAAATGACGTCATTAACTAGTTATTATCTATTTACAGGCACTTTTTCACAAAAACAACACCACTTGCAACAGGATAAAGCAGATAAATGACGTCATTAACTAGTTATTATCTATTTACAGGCACTTTTTCACAAAAACACCACCACTTGCAACAGGATAAAGCAGATAAATGACGTCATTAACTAGTTATTATCTATTTACAGGCACTTTTTTACAAAAACACCACCACTTGCAACAGGATAAAGCAGATAAATGACGTCATTAACTAGTTATTATCTATTTACAGGCACTTTTTCACTAAAACACCACCACTTGCAACAGGATAAAGCAGATAAATGACGTCATTAACTAGTTATTATCTATTTACAGGCACTTTTTCACTAAAACACCACCACTTGCAACAGGATAAAGCAGATAAATGACGTCATTAACTAGTTATTATCTATTTACAGGCACTTTTTCACAAAAACAACACCACTTGCAACAGGATAAAGCAGATAAATGACGTCATTAACTAGTTATTATTTATTTACAGGCACTTTTTCACAAAAACAACACCACTTGCAACAGGATAAAGCAGATAAATGATGTCATTAACTAGTTATCTATTTACAGGCACTTTTTTACAAAAACACCACCACTTGCAACAGGATAAAGCAGATAAATGACGTCATTAACTAGTTATTATTTATTTACAGGCACTTTTTCACAAAAACACCACCACTTGCAACAGGATAAAGCAGATAAATGACGTCATTAACTAGTTATTATCTATTTACAGGCACTTTTTCACAAAAACACCACCACTTGCAACAGGATAAAGCAGATAAATGACGTCATTAACTAGTTATTATCTATTTACAGGCACTTTTTCACAAAAACACCACCACTTGCAACAGGATAAAGCAGATAAATGATGTCATTAACTAGTTATTATCTATTTACAGGCACTTTTTCACAAAAACACCACCACTTGCAACAGGATAAAGCAGATAAATGACGTCATTAACTAGTTATTATTTATTTACAGGCACTTTTTCACAAAAACAACACCACTTGCAACAGGATAAAGCAGATAAATGACATCATTAACTAGTTATTATCTATTTACAGGCACTTTTTCACAAAAACACCACCACTTGCAACAGGATAAAGCAGATAAATGACGTCATTAACTAGTTATTATCTATTTACAGGCACTTTTTCACAAAAACAACACCACTTGCAACAGGATAAAGCAGATAAATGACGTCATTAACTAGTTATTATCTATTTACAGGCACTTTTTTACAAAAACACCACCACTTGCAACAGGATAAAGCAGATAAATGACGTCATTAACTAGTTATTATCTATTTACAGGCACTTTTTCACTAAAACACCACCACTTGCAACAGGATAAAGCAGATAAATGACGTCATTAACTAGTTATTATCTATTTACAGGCACTTTTTCACAAAAACAACACCACTTGCAACAGGATAAAGCAGATAAATGACGTCATTAACTAGTTATTATTTATTTACAGGCACTTTTTCACAAAAACAACACCACTTGCAACAGGATAAAGCAGATAAATGATGTCATTAACTAGTTATCTATTTACAGGCACTTTTTTACAAAAACACCACCACTTGCAACAGGATAAAGCAGATAAATGACGTCATTAACTAGTTATTATTTATTTACAGGCACTTTTTTACAAAAACAATACCACTTGCAACAGGATAAAGCAGATAAATGACGTCATTAACTAGTTATTATTTATTTACAGGCACTTTTTTTACAAAAACAACACCACTTGCAACAGGATAAAGCAGATAAATGACGTCATTAACTAGTTATCTATTTACAGGCACTTTTTTCAAAGAAAGACCACTACTTGCAACAGCTTCCGGGGTATACATGTACCAACTGTGTAATGCTAGCTGGAATGGGAAATAATTACAGTAAAAATTTGTTTTGTTTAACAACACCACTAGAGCACATTGATTAATTAATCATCAGCTAGTGGATGTAAAACATTTAGTAATTCTGGATTAGTCTTAAGAGAGGAAACCCGCTACATTTTTCCATTAGTAACATGGGATCTTTTATATGCACCATCCCAAAGACAGGACATCATATACCATGATCTTTGATATACCAGTCATGAGAGATTGGTTGGGATAGGAAAAACCTCAATCAGAGAATAGGACCACAGAGGGGATTTGATCCTTCGAACCAAGCATCTCAGGCAAACACTTTTTTGACAGAGACAGACCCCTCCCACTTGGGGAGGAAAATGTATGTTCCCCCCATTTCTATATATAAATAATTATGAAAATATTGCTCATCCACCCCACACCCCAAGTAGAAAATATGCCCTCACCCTATCTTCAGATAGCGTTCCTATGAGACTGATAAATATATTTTAAAAATCTCTGCATCAAACCTGTAGTCTGCAAAATCCCTGCATAAGCTCCAGGCACGGTTTATTAATCACTGGGACACCTGTTGCACCAAACACTTCAACCAACTACATACGTTATGCAGTCCAGTAAAACACAAAAGTTAAAACTTCAGCCTTATTCCTAAAAGATCTAGCAACTTTACTTGAGAATGGCAATATAAACAACAAAAGTGCCACACTACATGCATACACCTTTATACAGCAATGATTCAGTTCATTATGCGAGCTGGTAGATTTACTCTTAAAAAACACTTGGAAAGTTGACAGAAAAAAAGAAGAAAAAAAAGCACCAAGTGTCCCAGTACACAAGTACTAGGACATAAAAACACTATTGTGTTCATTATTCCATAAATTTTTATTATATTTTCCAAACCAGCCGTAAAAGCAGACATTTAGGTCAGAAGAAGGTACAAGAAACTAGTTTAACTGCAAACATACAGCCTCAAACATTGGTGAAAGCAACAGTGACAGGATAACGGGATAACAAACTCAATGAAGAAGAAGATACCACTTTGCGAAAAATCAACAACATAAATTGATTCTATTGGTTTGATGCCCAAGCCCTGGACAAAATGTGTTTTAATGATGGCTACAACACATGATATCCTCGCACACTGTGGATGATGTAGCCCAGTGGTAAAGCAGTCGTTTTGATGCACGGTCGGTGTGGGATCGATCCCTGTAGGTGGACCCACTGGTCTATTTCTTGTTCCAGCCAGTGCACCACTACTGGTATATCAAAGGCTGTGGTCTGTCTATGGGAAAGTGCATATAAAAGATCCCTTGCTTAATTAGGAAAGATGTAGTGGGTTTCCTCTAATGATTACGAGTCAGAATTACCAAATGTTTGACATCCAATAGCTGACGATTAATAAATCAATGTGCTCTAGTGGTGCCGTTAAACAAAACAATATTTAGTTTTTCCCTTGCATGCTGAACACATTCAGCCAGGTGTTAAGAATCCCTGCTGATTTTCAGCCCCAGTAAAGTCAGTGAACCGTGGTTTGTTTACATCGTGTTGATGTCAATAAAACGGTCACTGATCCTAAAACTGCAGTCGAGCTATGTGCACTCTTTGGTCACACATGGACGAGCACAAAATTATGCATTATTCTATAAGCTTATACTTTTATTTTATGGCTTATTTCAAATGAATGTTCAAGCATGCTGTCCTGGGAACAAATTAACATCACTATCTGGGCTGTCTCTCTAGGACAGTGGGTTAACAGTTAGTTGTCAGTGGTTATAGTAAGAAAGACATCGGTGTAGTGACCTTGAGACACATTCAGGGTGTTTACCCATAGAAGAAAGGATTTTTTTATTTATTTCACGATGCGAATGTAAATGTACATGTATGTACGATTAACAACACCTCAGCACAGAAATAGAGATCGGCTATTGAGTGGCAAATAAAGGGCATTAAACAACATTTTTATGGTTATATGTCATTGAACTAAACTATTCTTTTTTATTAGCAGCAAGCTGACTTTTATATGCACCATCCCACATACAGGGCAGTACATACCACAGCCTTTATTGCACCAGATGTGGAGCAGTGGCTAGAAGGAGAAATATAAAGGTCCCACTAATGGGGATCGATCCTAGATCAATCATGCATCAGGTAAGCACTCTACCACTGGACTACATTGCATTCCATGAACTTCGCAGTCAGCTGCAGGTCATCTCGTACACCCTGGTGGGTGGGAGGTAGTCCAGTGGAAACAAGCTGCCCTGATGCATGGTCGGTCTGGGATCAATCCCTGTCAGTGGGCCCATTTGGATATTTCTTGTTCCAGCCAGTGCACCACAACTGGTGTAACAAGTCTGTTGGATGATGCATATAAAGATCACTTGATGCCAGTTAATTCTCTATGTAGTCCTTAACCGGATGTATGACACCATATAACTGTACTTAAAATGTTTTGAGTGCATTTTGAGAATACTACTAAAGCAATATACATGTAAGTCCTCTAACTGATCCAACAATTTCCTTACCCAACAATTTTTTGAATCTCCTAAATTCAAGGGCCAAACATCTGTGAAAAGTGGGTAAATCATCATGAAAGTTAAACTTGATCAGCAACAGTACATGATAAAGCTGTATACAAAATTTCAACTCAATATTTTCAGGTATTGCAAAACATCTCCTAATTTCAAGGACCATAACTCTGTCGTTTGACATCTAAGAAAGGTTAGTCAACTCATAATGAGTGATATACAAAAGACAGGCAGACAAAAGGATGGAGATGAAACCTGTAGTCCCCTCCGGTTGGACCAGTAGGGGACTAATAAAGTATTTCTTTCTTACAGCCCAGGCAGGCAGGCAGGCAGGCAGGCAGACAGACAGACAGACAGACAGACAGACAGACAGACAGACAGACAGACAGACAGACAGACAGATAGACAGACAGAAGGATGGAGATGAAACCTGTAGTCCCCTCCAGTTGGACCAGTAGGGGACTAATAAAGTATTTCTTTCTTACAGCCCAAAGTTTTTCTCCAGATCATTCTGGGTTGTGGCCAGATATTTTGTCTGATACTTTCGTATGTTCCAGACATCTTTGCAGTATATGCTTTTCCAAGACAGGGAAAACCCATTACATGAACATGTACAATGTATCAGTGACTTAATCGTACAGCAGATGTCCTAATTACTCCACCGACACTGGCATCTTTACTTTATGTTCAACATTAAAATGACAGTGTTGATTACATAACATGATCATATTACAATTAAGCACACTATATTATGATACATAGGAAACAGCAATAAAATAAAAAATTAACCCTCCCCACCCCCCAAAACCAACAACAAACCCTGCCCCAAAACCCCCAAGAAAACAAAAACTGGATTTGAACTAAACAAAACATATCAAATAACTGCCTTTCAAACATTATAATGAAACCGTTGTATGCAATGTAACATTATCTCAAGTCAAACTTTCTTACACTAGTAACAAACCGGTCACGGTGACAAACACAGAAATTAACCAAAATGACCAAACAAATATTTGTTACATGTAACTACGGTTTACTTGGCCACTATTTTCACAGATTAAATATTTTTTAACAGGCATTCTGGGAGTACTGCTAAAGCAATACATGTCCCCTACCGGACCCAACAAAGTTTCATATAATTGTAACTTCAAGAGCTACAACTGTGAAAAATGGGCAAATTGTCATGAAAATTCAATGTAATCTGTTACAGTACATGACAAAGGATTAGACAAAATTTCATGTCAATATCTTCTGGCATTATAAAAACAGTATGGAAAACAAATTTTCATATCTCCTAAGTTCAACTCAAAAATGGGTACATTGCCATGAAAGTCAAACTTGATCTGTAACAGAACACGATAAAGCTGTTGAGCAATCTTGACGCATTGGGAAAAAAGTCCAGAAAACAAATTTACCTATTTCCTATGTTCAGGGACCATAACTCTGTGGAAAATAGGTAAATCGCCATGAAAGTCAAACTTGATCTGTACATGACACAGTACATGATAAAGCTATACACAAAATGTCAGCTCAGTATCTTGAGGTGTTGTGAAAAAAAAGGTCTGGAAAATAAATGTTCTTATTTACTAGCTAGCTGCTATGTTCACGGGCAAAACTCTATCTGGGACAGACAGGATAGAAATGAAACGTATAGTGCCCTCTGGTTAGACTGGTAAGGGATTAGAAAACAGACAGGACAGGACAGGACAGGATAGGACAGAAATGAAACGTATAGTGCCCTCTGGTTAGACTGGTAAGGGATTAGAAAACAGACAGGACAGGACAGGACAGGATAGGACAGAAATGAAATGTATAGTCCCCTCTGGTTAGACTGGTAAGGGATTAGAAAACAGACAGGACAGACAGGATAGGACAGAAATGAAACGTATAGTGCCCTCTGGTTAGACTGGTAAGGGATTAGAAAACAGACAGGACAGGGACAGGGAGAGGACAGGGACAGGGACAGGGACAGGACAGGGCAGAAATGAAATGTATAGTCCCCTCTAGTTAGACTGGTAAGGGATTAGAAAACAGACAGGACAGGGACAGGGAGAGGACAGGGACAGGACAGGACAGGACAGGACAGGACAGGACAGAAATGAAACGTATAGTGCCCTCTGGTTAGACTGGTAAGGGATTAGAAAACAGACAGGACAGGGACAGGGAGAGGACAGGGACAGGGAGAGGACAGGAGAGGACAGGGACAGGGAGAGGACAGGACAGGACAGGACAGGACAGGACAGAAATGAAATGTATAGTGCCCTCTGGTTAGACTGGTAAGGGATTAGAAAACAGACAGGACAGGACAGGATAGGACAGAAATGAAACGTATAGTGCCCTCTGGTTAGACTGTTAAGGGATTAGAAAACAGACAGGACAGGATAGGACAGAAATGAAACGTATAGTGCCCTCTGGTTAGACTGGTAAGGGATTAGAAAACAGACAGGACAGGACAGGATAGGACAGAAATGAAACGTATAGTGCCCTCTGGTTAGACTGTTAAGGGATTAGAAAACAGACAGGACAGGACAGGACAGGACAGGACAGGACAGAAATGAAATGTATAGTGCCCTCTGGTTAGACTGGTAAGGGATTAGAAAACAGACAGGACAGGACAGGATAGGACAGGGACAGGACAGGACAGGACAGGACAGGACAGGATAGAAATGAAACGTATAGTCCCCTCTGGTTAGACTGGTAAGGGATTAGAAAACAGACAGGACAGGGACAGGGAGAGGACAGGGATAGGGACAGGACAGGACAGGACAGAAATGAAAGGTATAGTGCCTTCTGGTTAGACTGGTAAGGGATTAGAAAACAGACAGGACAGGGACAGGGAGAGGACAGGACAGAAATGAAATGTATAGTCCCCTCTGATTAGACTGGTAAGGAATTAGAAAACAGACAGGACAGGGACAGGGAGAGGACAGGGACAGGACAGGACAGGACAGGACAGGACAGAAATGATATGTATAGTCCCCTCTGGTTAGACTGGTAAGGGATTAGAAAACAGACAGGACAGGACAGGACAGGGACAGGACAGGACAGGACAGGGACAGGACAGGGACAGGACAGGACAGGACAGGACAGGACAGAAATGAAACGTATAGTCCCCTCAGGTTAACCAGTAAGGGACTAAAAAAGGCACAACAAAAGATGACCCCAAGCAATCTGAACCCCTCCCCCTCATAAATATTGGACTGAAAAACATCAACATTTATTGACGTCCCTAAATGCTACATGTAGAAGTGGTGTGTCTGGATATACATGTTCTACCCAGATTGATGACAAATATTTCCAAAACAACACTAATGTATGCATGAAGCAGTAAACAGTGTCAGAAAAAACTATTTAGTAATCAGCATTTTCTAACTGTTATAAAAATAACCACAGGTTAAATATTTCCATATAGAGTGAAACACCTCTAAACTGGATCCTCTGTAAACCAGAATGCTCTTAAAAACCAAACCTTTTCAGTGCCTTTTTAAATATAGACCATAACATCGCTAAGACGGAAAGTCCTTAAAGCCAACCTTTTTACTTGGTCATGTGGGTGTCCGGTTTACAGGGGTTTCACTCTATTATTAAGTCAGGCTGACTTTCTTAATGGTATGCAAGCCTACAGTAAAGGACATGGAGGTATGATAAACATCTTATTTGTTGAGGTTCACCACTATCTGTGTTAATTTAAAACAACAATTCCACAAAATCAAAACATCCTGCCTACCACAAACTGATGTGTGTGTGTGTGTAAAAACAATAGTCTGTGATGTAACCTTTGTCTGACACCTGCACCTACATGTAATAGCCAATCTCTATTTATTTT
>NC_054712.1:58327754-58382754 GCF_016097555.1 Gigantopelta aegis | reverse complement strand
AATTTGTGCCCAATTTTACATGCCACTTACCTTACACCTATTCTTATATTGAGCATATGTTTATATGTAAAAGCAGACCTACACTTTTTCATGGTGCAAAGTAGGCTACATAGCTGTACTTTTATTTATTTATTAATTAATTATTGATTTAAAAAAAAAAAAAAAATCGGTTGCCAGGCGGGCATCCTTACTGTGGTTTTTCAGTCGCCTGTCATCGTTTTCAGTCACCAGGGGAGATCGGGCGACCATTAAGTTAGAACCCTGTACACCATACTATAAATTGCTCCAAAAAACATCTACAAAAGGTCTTGTTCCAGAAACTTATTCTTCCATTCTTTCAGGTGTATCATATACCATAACATCCCCGCCAAGTGGTGCCACCTGGAGACTAATCCAGACAACCCGTGTTGCCAGATACCTGTGTGTAACTTCAACGCCCCGTACAGCGGTTTCACCGGATATGCCAGTCTAAATCCCATCACGGTAAACAACCACCTGACGACAGTGGCACCAACACCAAACCTTCGTAAGTACCGGCCTCGGATAACTAAACATTTTCATAACACATACACACACATGCGTGCACACAGATACACACACACGCACCCACACACGGATGCACACACACACACATGGATGCAAACACACACACACACAACGACACACACGGATGCACACACACGGATGCAAACACACACACATACACACACACAGACACACCCACACACGGATGCACACACACCCGGATGCAAACACACACACATACACACACACACACACATACCCCCACACATACACACACAATACCCCCTCCCCCACACACACATACCATCCCCACACACACACGTAATAAGATTTATAATCTTGTCTGGTTGTATTGAAAGTGTTCTAATAACATGGAGAATTATGAACTAAAGTCTTGTCATCTGTCGGAGTAAATACAGCTAAATATTTATTCAGATCCATTTTTCGTTCTCCTTTCAACTGACTCTAATTGTTAATGGCAGTAGGGGAGTATAGCAAGCAGGTTTTCATTAAAAATAGTAGAATTACGGAAATGCCTTTCTTCAATGATTAATTTACCAGTTTGTTTTTGACATTGGTAACAGCATTCTGCGAGTACAAAGGCAGCCACTACAACACGGGTCAAATGTGGTACGACAGATGCAGTTATAAGTGCGAGTGTGAAGATTCTTCGAAAAACCAGTACAGGTGTTTAACGAGGTTAGTACCTGACTTTAAAAAAACAAACATTTTAATTAGTTATGGGCATAATTTGGGTGTCAATTTTGACCTTGAACCTCAACATAAAGAAAACCTCACATGTTTTATGTGCAATCCAGGCCTTTCCAAAAAACAACGTTAAGTATGGAACTTTGGCCTGACATATATGTATGTGATCAAAGGCCATTGGACCTAATGCAATAAAGTGTCTATCTCAACCTGATGTGATTTGTTTCTGAGATAACCCTAATTTAATTTCAAAAAGGGCCTAATCAGCATTTCTTTAGTTTTGCTGTAAACGTTTGTTAAATATGTTGTATTGTGAACTGCATTTACATCAAGAAAATTATTTTTAGCTGCTTTTCACAGGGAAATACAATTCTCTAATATTGCAAAATGATTTGAGATGGCGTTCCCCTGAAGAAGGTAGCCTGGGTGTTGATGAAATGTTGAACAATTATTCTGATGGAAGTATGGTAATGTATATGGTCCACGTGTTTCAATTTAGGATTTTCATATTCTATAAACTAGGATTTTTTTTTGTATTGTACTTTGTAGATGCCCCCAATATAAAAATGTGCCTACCGGCTGTAAGACAGTTCCTGACCCCCAAGATCCAAGCTGCTGTACAGTGCCGAAATGTTCCTTCACAGGCGCCACGGTATCAACATCAGGGATGGGGGCCTTGATTCCACACATTAACCCTCGCCCGACATCAATCGTTGAGGTGAAGACAAGCATACACAAGCCAGGTATTGAAAGAAACTTGTGGTCATCTAGAACCTCTCTTTATCTTTGTTATTGTCTCTATCTTTATTTTCCCATCCCAACCAATGTCCCATGACTGGTGCAACAAGGGCCAGATCGAGTGCTTTCTTATTTCTTTTCAACATCACCCGTCTTCATACTAGTGCATATTTGCCTAAGGATAGTAGTTATACCTTCCCAGACCTGCCAGCTTCCAGTTCTCCGTGCGATTCACTCAGGGAAAAGAAGGAAGTTACAGTCATGTGACCGGGACAAGAAGGGGTGCACAGTAAAAGAATCTTAGGACATCCCATTGGCTGTTGGGATGTTCGGACCAGACTACTATCCTTAGGGTAATATGCACTAGTTTGAGGACAGGTGATGTATCTATAAAACAGACAACACTCCAAGTTTTCCCCAGTCACTACGTAGCTACAGCAGTCAAAATAACACTAGATAGCTGTGGGTTACAAATGTGCGGGGATGTTGTTAAAGAAACAAGGCTTAAAATTAATTTTGTGGAGTGGGAAGCAAAAATTTTAAACAGAAAGCAATTGCTAGGAAGTGAGAAAGCAGTTCATAAGTTTCAAACTTGGACTTGTAATTAGATTTGTAATGTAATTTGTTTTAGCAGTAATGCAATAAACAAACATGAATAAAATCATAAGGTTTACATTATCACTCCTGAAAGTTAAGAATTTGCCATAAATCTGGAATGCTCTCATAAATAAGATGGAAAGTGAAAACCACTCGTCTGAGAAGTTGATTATGAGAAAGCATATTGTGCATTGGCTACCTGCTTCCTGCCAATTTCGAGCTGTGACTAATTTTCCTTCCCTTTCTTTTTCTTTATCTTTTAATTCTTCTTTTCATTTTGGACTACCCATCCTGTAATGTATTGTTTTCATTAATCCACTAATTCCAATCATTTACATTTCTATTGTATTTCACTGACTTATCTAAATATGAATGGGACACAGAGAAGTGAATATTTAGCCTTCCCCATGAGCCAAATCAATTACTATCCTGACATGGTAGCTAGGAAGGAAGGAAATGTTTTATTTAATGACGCACTCAACACATTCTAATTACGGTTATATGGCATGAGACATATAGTTAAGGACCACACAGATATAGAGAGAGCAAACCTGCTGTCGCTACTTCATGATCTACTCTTTTCGATTAGCAGCAAGGGATCTTTTGTATGCACCATCCCACAGACAGGATAGCACATACCACGGCCTTTGATATACCAGTCATGGTGCACTGGCTGGAACGAGAAATAGCCCAATGGGCCCATTGATGGGGATCGATCCCAAACCGACCATGCATCAAGTGAACACTTTACCACTGGGCTACGTCCTGCCTCTGGTAGCTAGGTGGGCAATTGTATGAAGTTTGAATGGAATCTATTAAACATGTATTGCGAGGCGATCAATTCTACACTCTCATAAAACTTCCCAGGTAAGGCTGGAGAGCAGCAGAAGTGATCAATCGCCTTTCGTGGCGAACACTGAGTATTTAAGCAAGAAACTAAGTTTCAACAAGACATACTATGTAATCTTTTTCAGTGCACAATATTTCTTGCGATCCGTCCTTCTGTTTGCATGTCTGTTACGCAACATCAAATTCACACAAACCGTCAATCAGTTGTTAAAATTAAAAATTAGAATTTCAGGATTAGCAAAATTTTATTATTGTCTTCCAAAACTACATATATTTTATACTGTTCAAGACTGATTTTTTTTGTTTACACTTATGCTCAATTCAAATTATAACTCACCTGATACGTAGATATAATTCACAAAACAAAACAGTCAGTTACCTAGATAAAAATCACATGAACAGGGGTGGGAATTCTCCTTGAATCAGCTGTTTTCCTCTCATGGAACATTGCTTTTCGTTGCATTTTAATCGTCCTTTCCTCCAAAATGTGTCAGATAGCACAGATTTTAACCTAGGATTTCAAGAATTTCTGGGACCCCTCTAGATTTCCTCTTTTTTTATAGTTCACCAATTCCCACCCTTGCATGAACCGACTTCTGGCTACGTAAAGTTTTGAAATATTGTGCCCTGTTTTTAGAGGGCCACATACTGTTATATAGTATACGACAATATGATGAAGCTCTCACTGTGTTTGTTGCACCCAGGTTTCTGTACGTACAAGACCATGGAATACAAGCAGGGAGAGTCGTGGGAAGATGGCTGTCAGTACCACTGTGTGTGTGAAGACGGCTCAACGGGAAACTACCGGTGTTCAGACAAGTACGTTGTACAGGGCACGTAGAGTGAGAATAACTAGTTAACGACATGGGGTGCCAGCTGTATAGGGCACGTAGAGTGAGAATAACTAGTTAACGACATGGGGTGCCAGCTGTACAGGGCACGTAGAGTGAGAATAACTAGTTAACGACATGGGGTGCCAGCTGTACAGGGCACGTAGAGTGAGAATAACTAGTTAACGACATAGTGTGTCAGCTGTACAGGGCACGTATAGTGAGAATAACTAGTTAATGACATAGTGTGCCAGCTGTACAGGGCACGTATAGTGAGAATAACTAGTTAATGACATAGTGTGCCAGCTGTACAGGTCACGTATAGTGAGAATAACTAGTTAATGACATAGTGTGCCAGCTGTACAGGTCATGTATAGTGAGAATAACTAGTTAATGACATAGTGTGCCAGCTGTACAGGGCACGTAGAGTGAGAATAACTAGTTAATGACATAGTGTGCCAGCTGTACAGGTCATGTATAGTGAGAATAACTAGTTAATGACATAGTGTGTCAGCTGTACAGGGCACGTATAGTGAGAATAACTAGTTAATGACATAGTGTGCCAGCTGTACAGGGCACGTATAGTGAGAATAACTAGTTAATGACATAGTGTGCCAGCTGTACAGGTCACGTATAGTGAGAATAACTAGTTAATGACATAGTGTGCCAGCTGTACAGGTCATGTATAGTGAGAATAACTAGTTAATGACATAGTGTGCCAGCTGTACAGGGAACGTAGAGTGAGAATAACTAGTTAATGACATAGTGTGCCAGCTGTACAGGGCACGTAGAGTGAGAATAACTAGTTAATGACATAGTGTGCCAGCTGTACAGGTCATGTATAGTGAGAATAACTAGTTAATGACATAGTGTGTCAGCTGTACAGGGCACGTATAGTGAGAATAACTAGTTAATGACATAGGGTACCAGCTTTATCCTGTGATGGTAAGAATGGTGTCACGGGGATTCTATAATACCCGTAACTGAATAAAACACGATTGTCCAAATATCTCTCCTAACTGTATATCTATTAGATATCTCTGTAACGGGTGGTTATACCCGCTGTGGCTCGTCTCTAGGTATGATCAGAGATAAGATCTTATATAAGTATATATGATTATAGCACGTTTAGTTCACTAGAAAACACAACAAAAACACAATACACTTTGGAATCTGTATTAACCTACGCTGACAAATGTACTGCCGCAGTAGTTAATTAATAACAACAATAATAACAACCCAGAACTGATCACTTAATTAGTTAATCTCTAGGTGTCTAGTTTACACAATATGCTAATCACTTCACCGTGACACAACACACACACGTGCGATAATGGAGAAACGCTTCCAGGGGAACTTAATTAATAAAGGAATTACAACACTATTCCTAACTGGTTAATTTTTAATTAACCCTAACTACTCATTCAGTAACCTTGTAACACAGAATTAATACTGGTACCTATCACAATAAAGACAATAACCTACAGTTTACCTAGGTCCTCTAGGATGACTGGCTAAGCTTTATATTACCAAATGCTCGTATAATGTTAGAACAATAAGTCTACGATTTACTTCGTCAGATGACCGAAGACACTGTCTAAAGAATATTGGTATAATACAGTATTAAAATATTTAAAGTCACATCAATCACATCAAGGTTATACAACAGAGCAGAAATAATATATTTACCAAAGTCCAAACGGACTAACGTTCCCGGGAAGCCTTCCTTTTTGGTTCTCCCAGATATCTCTAAACCCTAGCTATTTATTCAAAACTCTCAGAGACAGCGAATATCGCCTGGGGGTACAAGGCGGTACCTCACGTATCATGTGGATTTTCCACAACCACCACGCCGGCATATTGTTCTCTGATCGTCAGACTTACTGACGCCTTGGTCGCCAAAATCACGGTCGTCGAAACCGCACTCGCAGAGGTATTACGTAACTACTCGCCACATGGCCTCCACACCTGGCTGGGTGTGTATTAAGCACAGAGCACGACCACCGTCGCGCAGGGGTATTACGTAACAAGTTGCCCACCTGGGCTAAGTGCAATTTGGAACTGCACACGGCCCTCTAAAACAATTAATATCGCCTCAGGCGAAAAGAAATTAAGAGCATGTACCGTCACAAATGGGAAATTCCACAAGGCTTGCTGAGCAGAATTTATCATTCGGCCTGAACAGGATAAAGCTGATATCCTACTCATTAGCTAGTTATTATCTTTATTCTGCAGACAAGGGGAAAAGCTATTATTTCTGTTATTTCAGCTACATTGTATGATTTTGTAATGTAGCTATGCATGCATGTGTCATAAGTCATAATCTGCCAGTATACATTTATGAATTTGTGTTTAATCGGTCATCATAATAAGTCAATAGAAACAGTAGTTGCAGGATAAAGTGAGTTGTATTGTCGATGTATAGTGAGTTGTATTGTTGAAATATAGTGTGTTACACTAAATGGTATAGTACAGTAAGTTATATATTTGATATAAAGTGAGTTGTACTGTCGATGTATAGTGAGTTGTAATGTTGAAATATAGTGTGTTACACTAAATGGTATAGTACAGTAAGTTATATATTTGATATAAAGTGAGTTGTACTGTCGATGTATAGTGAGATGTATAGTTGAAATATAGTGTGTTATACTAAATGGTATAGTACAGTAAGTTATATATTTGATATAAAGTGAGTTGTACTGTCGATGTATAGTGAGTTGTATAGTTGAAATATAGTGTGTTATACTAAATGGTATAGTACAGTAAGTTATATATTTGATATAAAGTGAGTTGTATAGTTGAAATATAGTGTGTTATACTAAATGGTATAGTACAGTAAGTTATATATTTGATATAAAGTGAGTTGTATAGTTGAAATATAGTGTGTTATACTAAATGGTATAGTACAGTAAGTTATATATTTGATATAAAGTGAGTTGTATAGTTGAAATAGTGTGTTACACTAAATGGTATAGTACAGTAAGTTATATATTTGATATATAGTGAGTTGTATAGTTGAAATAGTGTGTTACACTAAATGGTATAGTACAGTAAGTTATATATTTGATATATAGTGAGTTGTATAGTTGAAATAGTGTGTTACACTAAATGGTATAGTACAGTAAGTGATATATTTGATATAAAGTGAGTTGTATGGTTGAAATATAGTGTGTTATACTAAATGGTATAGTACAGTAAGTTATATATTTGATAAAAAGTGAGTTGTATAGTTGAAATATAGTGTGTTATACTAAATGGTATAGTACAGTAATTTGTATATTTGATAATAAGTGCATTGATTACACTGAGTTTGTTTTCAGGTGTCCTAAGTATGATGTTCCAGCCGGCTGTCGTCTGGTTGATGACTTTGCAAACCCATGCTGTAAAGTGCCACGCTGTGACTCGACCCCCACCAACAGACCAACACCTGGGATTCCCCCAGTAGGAGGGTCACACTCACCAAGCATAGCTCTGTCCACTGCAGCACCCACCCCGGGAATAGGTAAATGCAAATTTAGAACATTCAGGGCTTCGAGAATTTTAATAAAAATTCATTAGCCCTGGTATCAGTGATTTAAAACATTTTCTAGCCATTATTAAAAATTCACTAGCCCTATTTTTACTTATGTATATGTATATGTATATGTATGGTTACAGCTATATGCAATTTTGTTTCATCTAGTACCACTGTTCAAATAGCCTTGTACTTGAAACATGTATGGGCTACCTGTAAAACTAAGTACTACAATTTTTTGTGAAACCAGGGATATTGTAAGAACATAATATCAGTTATATAAAAAATAGGCCATTGACGATTCCACTTTCTTCAGTTAATACTTTGAGAGGGTTTGTAGTACTGATATTTATGGGTCATGGTTTGGTTTTTAGCAAATACGTTAACATTTTCACCTATGGGATTTTATTTAATATAGTACAATCTACATTAACATGATCCAGCAGAAACAAAATTGTCAAAACAGGCTGAATAGGCCATAATACAGTGACACGATCCAGACTGAATTGTATATAATGCTGTAACATGCTCCAAAAGAAGCAAAATGTCAAAACAGACTGAATTGTGTATAATAGAATAGTAATACATGTAGTAGAATATAATAAATTATCCATAATATTGTAATGTTGTGTAGGAGAAGCATAGGTGAAAGAAATCTGAAGGAAAAATTCAAACAAGGCTGAATGGTGAGTTTTATTGTATTGTTATCCAGATGAAGCAAATGGTTTAACAAGACTGAATTGTTCATACTATAGTAACATATTAACCAAAACAGAAGCAGAAAGTCTAGTGCTGAAATAGTGAAGAACCATATTACGTCTATAGAATTCAGGGTTTGAAGTACGTGTGTCAGGGTGCGTATCAGTCTTTAAATTCCCAGAAAGTCTAGTGCTGAAATAGTGAAGAACCATATTACGTGTATAGAATTCAGGGTTTGAAGTACATGTGTCAGTGAAGTACGTGTGTCAGTGAAGTACGTATGTCAGTGAAGTACGCGTGCCAGTGAAGTACGTGTGTCAGTGAAGTACGTGTGTCAGGGTTCGTATCAGTCTTTAAATTCCTTGAAAGTCTTTTTTAATTTGATTTTTTATTATTTTTTAAGTCTTTAAAAGTCTTTGAATTGTAATAGAAGTCTTTAAAAGTCTTTGAATTGTAATAAAAGTCGTTAAAAGTCTTTGAATTGTAATAGAAGTCGTTAAAAGTCTTTGAATTGTAATAGGAGTCTTTAAAAGTCTTTGAATTGTAATAGAAGTCTTTAAAAGTCTTTGAATTGTAATAGAAGTCTTTAAAAGTCTTTGAATTGTAATAGAAGTCTTTAAAAGTCTTTAAATTGTAATAGAAGTCTTTAAAAGTCTTTGAATTGTAATAGAAGTCTTTAAAAGTCTTTGAATTGTAATAGAAGTCGTTAAAAGTCTTTGAATTGTAATAAAAGTTGTTAAAAGTTTTAAATTCTCACAAATCATAGCCAAAGCAATGATGATGTCTTTTACAGTTGTTTATATTTTCCAGTTACAAAGTTTAATCTGTCATGATACATGTAAAAAAGCTAATTTTTTTGCCATGGATAGCAACATAAATGAACTGATTTGGTATGTTTTATTGCATTCTATTGTATTTGACTGCTGTGTAAAAGTCTTTTAAAGTCTATGAAAATGGCAGGTAAAAGTCTTTCAAGGTCTATGAATTTGTTTTGTCTTTAAGGCTATGAACCCTGAAGTAGGGGAACCTAAAATATTAATGTTAATATCAACTATTAGACCGAACATACGTTTTGACCACAGACATCCTAGTAAAGAACGTTCAGGTTGTTTATCAACACACTGAAACACATTCCATAGTTTGCACATACATCACACAGTTGCCCTGTACATGTGTGTGGCGTGTCATTCTCAATTTTGACAATTTCCAGGAAAGTCCATTAATCACTGTGGAACATTATTTCTATCAATATTTTTCATTCTGTTTATCATACAGTTGTTGTTTTGTTTTCAGTCATTTTTATTGTTTGAATTTGCGATTTACTGATAAAAAAATGTCAACTTTCAAATTTCACTTTTGACCCTAATAGTCTTCAGGATCTTTGGTGGTCATTAAACCTACTGTAATACTGAACTACCGGTTGTAATGTTTGCCCAATTAATTCACTATTATCATATAACCATTCCCCACAGCTAATATACCTTACAATTTTGGCAATTGTAAATTCTTATTAGAGTTCCTCTACTTTTTTTGAAGAGTATATATATATTATAAAATTCAAAGCTACTGCATGTATCGATAGGAAGCAATGTATCAAACAATGGATTGTTCATAATGTAACAGTGTTTACCATCTACAAGCAAAATGTCAAAACATGTTGAATAGTCCATAATATGTTAACATAATTTATTCTATAACTTACCCATGATATCCATGTCATAAAACCTTGTGATTATTTAGTGTATTGACCTGTGTAATAATGCAAATTTAAGTGTATATGCAAATTCAATGGGTCGTGTGTTTACAAACCAACAAGACCAGTATACGTGAATGTAACATTCCCAATAGATATAGTCAGACTAATATGTGCTAATCGTGATTACATCATATTACCAATGAAGGTGACTTTAATAGTGTGATTTACTAAATATTGAATTCAAATTTTATTTTAGAAATGTTATAGGATAAATAGAATTAGCTACCTGTTTTTCTTAATAAGTAAAATATCAACCTCATGTAGTTAATTGGTATTTGTTTTGGCAGCGCTTTGACAAATACTGATTACTGTAGACTCAGTTGACAAATACTGATTACTGTAGACTCAGTTGACAAATACTGATTACTGTAGACTCAGTTGACAAATACTGATTACTGTAGACTCAGTTGACAAATACTGATTACTGTAGACTCAGTTGATATTTTCCATATTAAAAAAACACATTTAGCAAATCCTCTATTTATGTTTTGGTATCCATTGTTCCAGGCTTCTGCATGTACAAACATGTGAAGTACCAGCAAGGGCAGACCTGGGAGGATGGCTGTGATTTGAAATGCAGATGTGACAATGCAGATAAGGGAATTTATACCTGTAACCAGAGGTACGTACCCTCTAACCCTACAGTCAGAGAAAATAGAAGAATTAGTTTTAGTGATGGGAGGGATTTTCTCAGAAGATCTGTCTCAAAAAGTGGAACTAATATAAGTTTTGGGCATGTTTCAGTAAGTAACAAAATGGAACAAATGCTTATAGAACATGTTTTCAGGGGTGTATACGCACATCACACATTCACCTATAGTCCGTCCCACAGGGGTGTATATGCACATCACACATTCACCTATAGTCCGTCCCACAGGGGTGTATACGCACATCACACATTCACCTATAGTCTGTCCCACAGGGGTGTATATGCACATCACACATTCACCTATAGTTCGTCCCACAGGGGTGTATATGCACATCACACATTCACCTATAGTCCGTCCCACAGGGGTGTATATGCACATCACACATTCACCTATAGTCCATCCCACAGGGGTGTATACGCACATCACACATTCACCTATAGTCTGTCCCACAGGGGTGTATACGCACATCACACATTCACCTATAGTCCATCCCACAGGGGTGTATACGCACATCACACATTCACCTATAGTCCATCCCACAGGGGTGTATACGCACATCACACATTCACCTATAGTCCTCCCACAGAGGTGTATATGCACATCACACATTCACCTATAGTCCATCCCACAGGGGTGTATACGCACATCACACATTCACCTATAGTCTGTCCCACAGGGGTGTATACGCACATCACACATTCACCTATAGTCCGTCCCACAGGGGTGTATACGCACATCACACATTCACCTATAGTCCATCCCACAGGGGTGTATACGCACATCACACATTCACCTATAGTCTGTCCCACAGGGGTGTATACGCACATCACACATTCACCTATAGTCCATCCCACAGGGGTGTATACGCACATGACACATTCACCTATAGTCCATCCCACAGAGGTGTATACGCACATCACACATTGACCTATAGTCCGTCCCACAGGGGTGTATACGCACATCACACATTCACCTATAGTCCGTCCCACAGGGGTGTATACGCACATCACACATTCACCTATAGTCCTCCCACAGGGGTGTATACGCACATCACACATTCACCTATAGTCCGTCCCACAGGGGTGTATATGCACATCACACATTCACCTATAGTCCATCCCACAGGGGTGTATACGCACATCACACATTCACCTATAGTCCGTCCCACAGGGGTGTATACGCACATCACACATTCAACTATAGTCCGTCCCACAGGGAACGCCTTTTTTTTTATACTATGGAATTTACTACACGTTATTTATTTCTGAGCTGATTGTGTGTTAAATTGCACACAAAAAGAGTGGGTTTTTCTGTTATTTCTAAAACACTTATTTTTCTTCAAACCAAAGTGGACTAGACCATAACTTCACTTATTGAATTTTTGTCGGTTTTGCTTTTAAAACTGTATTCATAAATAGCAAAATCTTGTAGACAAATTTTGTTTTTTTTAGAGAAAACAATTGCTAGAATAATTAACTTGGTACCAGTTACAGGTATTATAAAATTTATGTCACTAATGAAATACTGTTCTGTTGTCACCAAAGTGCATTGCAATTGAAAATAATTTCACTCATGACATAAAACTTGATAGTAACTGGTAATTTGTTTGTTATCCTCCATATATGAAGCTGGTTATTTGACTGATTATTATTCTGGATGTCCAGGTTGGCCGTATGGTTAATCAGTGTTTTCAGGCTACTGAATGACGCAGTACACCACTGTTAAATTAATTAATTAATTAATTTGAACAGACATAAATAAATATATATATATTGGGAATTTTTAGTACAGAAATTGGGAATTTTCAGTGACACTTTCCTTTTTGGGAATGATGCTGTGTTCGGACATACAGAATGCCTGGAAAAATCCCTGGCTTACTTCGTGTGATTTTAAATTTTTTTTTTTTATTACAGATGTCCAACATTTGACTCCAACCTGCCACCTCAGTGCAAGATGGTAACCAACAGCAAGGACCCCTGCTGCTTGATTCCAGACTGCAACTTCCCAGTACCAACAGGTTCCCACAATGGATTTGGCACGCCCACGCCCATTGGTGGTGGCCACCCTGCAACCCCACCACACATAGGACCGACCAACGCACCCACTCCTAATCCTCACCCGACCGACTTTCCAACACCCCCCCCAGCGCAGACTCTACGTCCTGCTATTATCACCGGATCAGCCGTCGCCCCGTCTCCAACCCCAGGACCATACGGCAGCACACCGGTACCAGTTGTGATACGTGAGTCAAGCTTTTCTTGTTTTTGTTTGGGCTATTTATCATTCCAACCAGTGCAATACGACTGGTATATCAAACGCTGTGGTATGTGCTGTCCTGTCTGTGGGGTTGTGCATATAAAAGATCCCATGCTACATGTACTAATGGAAAAATGTATCACGTTTCCTATCTTAAGACTATATGTCAAAATTACCAAATGTTTGACATCCAATAGCCGATGGTTATTAAATCAATGTGCTCTAGTGGTGTCATTAAACAAACCAAACTTTTAACTTTAGTTTTTTCACAGCTCTTCCTTAAAGTTAAAAAAAGAAAAAGTTTGTTTTGTTCAACAACACCACTAGAGCACATTGATTTATCAATGAATTGGCCCATCCCTAATTGTGCTATATAATTGTGTCGTATGGCTGTGATCCAAACAAATGTCATCCTTCAGCCTGATAGTTTCACCATTATGCCATCTAAACACGGTGTGTGCAGTGTGTGTGTGTGTGTGTGTGTGTGTGTGTGTGTGTGTGTGTGTGTGTCTCGTATGGCTGTGATCCAAACAAATGTCATCCTTCAGCCTGATAGTTTCACCATTATGCCATCTAAACACGGTGTGTGCAGGGTGTGTGTGTGTGTGTGTCTCGTATGGCTGTGATCCAAACAAATGTCATCCTTCAGCCTGATAGTTTCACCATTATGCCATCTAAACACGGTGTGTGCAGTGTGTGTGTGTGTGTGTGTGTGTGTTTTTTCATGAAATATAGCATGTATCATTGGTCTTGTCTTGACGTACTATGTAGCATATAACACTGTTTTGTAATATTTCCAGGCTTCTGCGAGTACAAAGGTGTCCAGTACAGTCAGGGTCAACAGTGGTTCGACGGATGCGACTACGCCTGTGAATGTACGGATGCACTGTCTGGCAAATATGAATGTCGTCAAAGGTAAGTCTTAATAGCGTGGAAAAGCAATATGCAAGCTTGTATGGTCAGTGCAAACGAACTATACAGACTATGTTAAAATTTGTTTTCAGCCCTCTTTAATGGAAAAAAAGAAAGAAATGTTTTATTTAACGACGCACTCAACACATTTTATTTACGGTTATATGGCGTCAGACATATGGTTAAGGACCGCACAGATTTTGAGAGGAAACCCGCTGTCACCACTACATGGGCTACTCTTCTGATTGGCAGCAAGGGATCTTTTATTTGCGCTTCCCACAGGCAGGATAGCACAAACCATGGCCTTTGTTGAACCAGTTATGGATCACTGGTCAGTGCAAGTGGTTTACACCTACCCATTGAGCCTTGCGGAGCACTCACTCAGGGTTTGGAGTCGGTATCTGGATTAAAAATCCCATGCCTCAACTGGGATCCGAACCCAGTACCTACCAGCCTGTAGACCGATGGCCTGCCACGACGCCACCGAGGCCGGTCTCTTTAATGGAATGCTCGTGCAAGGCATTCAGACTGGTATGCATATTCAACAATATTTAATGCACATTATTGCTTGATATCAACAAGTATATTGGTCATTAAACATTAATTCATTCAGGGTTTTTGACAGAAACATTGTGTAATTTTAGAGACGGTAGGGGTTTGAGTGGTCTTGGCATTATCAGAGGCCGGACTCGGGATAGGTGTGTCGAAACCCTAGTGGTATATGGACACGTTAAACCAGTTACTAAGCTAAGCTAAGCATTGTACGGGTGGAGGAGAACGATACAAACAAATACCAGATTTTACATCACATCATTGTTGAATGAAAAATATCACTCACGCTTGTATCCTTGTAATGCAACATTTTTCAAGTTTCATTGTCTTACTGAAGTGGAGTGGGTAAACATGTTTATATTTCATTGTCTTACTGAAGTGGAGTGGGTAAACATGTTTATATTTCATTGTCTTACTGAAGTGGAGTGGGTAAACATGTTTATATTTCATTGTCTTACTGAAGTGGATTGGGTCAACATGTTTATATTTCATTGTCTTACTGAAGTGGAGTGGGTAAACATTTTTATATTTAGGTGTCCTCGAGTACAATTTTCTAACAATTATATTGTAAACTAGCCTGAAAAATAAATCACGTCCATTCCTACAGACCATCTAGTAATGTCTTTAAGAAGACTTGATACCAAGGCTTTCATTTACATCATCTTTATCTTCTACTAGTTCTAGCCATTATACTGTATATTAACAGGGCTTGAACTTAACGACGGCACAGACCACAATTACTCTCATTAAAATGTAAATTGCCACAGGTCATTTGATAAAAATTGCTGCCATTGGTAAAGCTCATCAATGACGGCAAAATGTATACACCTGGTGTGCATTATCTGCCAGTATTTAACATTTTCAACATTTCAAATATACATACATACATACAGCAAAATAACCTTTCAGTCTTGTTTTTATGCTGCAATAGTCACTTTTTAAAAAACTGCGGAAATGGGCTGAAAATTGCATCTTCTTTTATCTGGAATTATATACAGTTGAATCCCATTGGCTCGGTCCCCGTCGGTGCTCGAGAAAGTGTTCGACCCATCAGGTAGCTCATCCTAAACATTCAGTCAACCTCATGTAAGCGTAACTCAGGACTTCAACCCTTCCGAATTCAAACCAATGAGATTCTACTGTATTTGAAATATCAATTTCTTACATTTACAGATGTCCAACATTTGTAAACTCGAGACCAGAATGTCGATTAGTCAAAGACCCTGTGAATCCCTGCTGTAACAAGTTGGAGTGTATCAATTCTCCCACTCCCGGTGTGCCGATTGGACACAACACCCCAACGCCCCACCCGCCAGGCCTCTCTCCAAGCCCTGGTGTAACTGTACCAGGACAGACTCCCATTCCTGGAACTCGCCCATCACCAACACCAAAAGGTGAGTCATGCAGAGGAAAGCTTAAGAGTTAAAGTTTGTTTTGTTTAATGTTATCACTAGAGCACACTGATCTATTACTCCCCTACCAGCCCAACTGGAGGGAACTATAGGTTTCATCTCCGTCCTTCTGTCTGTCTGTTTATCCATTTAGCCCACATATAGTTTTCTGGATGTGTTTTTTTTCACAATGTCTTGAGATATTTTATTGTGATTTACCCATATTTGATAGAGTTACATGTATGACCCTTGAACTTAGATATAAAGATTTTTTTGTGCAATGCCTCAAGATATTGGGCTGAAATTTTGTCTTCTGTTACAGATCATGTTTGACTTCATGGTGATTTACCCATTTTTCACAGATTTAAAGCCCTTGAACTTAGGAGATATGAAAAATTTGTTTTCCAGACACTTTTTTTTGCAATGACTGAAGATATTCAGATAACATTTTGTATATAGCTGTGACAGATACAAATCAACCACCACTGAGAACAAGTAGGAGCACTTTATACCAACACTACTACATAGCTTTATCATGTACTGTTACAGATCAAGTTTTAACTTTCATGGAGATTCGAAAACCCCCAATTGAGCCCAGTAGGGGACGTGTATTACTTTAGAAGTACTCCCAGAATGCTTGTTATTCATTGCCTGTAGGATGTCAAACATTTGGTAATTCTGACATATAATCGTAGAGAGAAAACCTTCTACATTGTTCCATTAGTAGCAAGGGATCTTTTATATGCACTCAGGCTTTCTGCCAGAACATAATTTGAGGGTATGTAATAAAAAACAAAAGATATAATAAGTACCCCTTCTTGGTAGTTATGAGTTTAAAATCTTTTCATCTTGGACACTGCATTTGATGTACTTTGACAAATTTTAAACAACAGTTCTCATAATATAATCTTTCTAAAAATTATATAAATATATCCATAAATTTCCACGATTTTAGGGTACATAATTTTACCCTTCGAAAACCCTCTGGCAGAAACTTTGGCACCTTCTGACAGACAGGACAGCACATGCCATAGTATTTGATATGCTAGTCATGTGGCACTGATTGAGATGTGGAAAAAACCCAATTAGATAATGGGTGCACTGATGAGATTTGATCCTACGATGCATGCACCTCAGACAGGTGCTCTACTCACTGAGCTAGATGTCACCCCATTTACATAGAGGATATCTGACCCCAGGCATATTAAATATTTAAATACAGGGTCTCATGACAGTTGATCTACAGTAGTAAATGGATTAGAAAAGTTCTGTTCTGTACTGATATTAAAAAAGTGACTGCTAGAGCCATTTTGATAACTGAAATGAGACATAATTTAGATTTTATTGTTTAAATTATCTTTTTCCTTACATTTGAAGTGTTTCTGGTCATCCTGGTGTTTCTAATACCAGGAATTGTTTTGTTTAATTTTATAAATTCACGTACCTCTGAGAAATATATTGTAACAGTTATATATAATAAGTAATGTCTGTGTCTAAAAACACAAGTATGAAATTCAAGGCTTGCCGAGGATTTTTATACTTTCATCGAGTGTTGATAAATTATGATATCACAAGACAAGAGGGGGGTATTCTTTTTATCATCCATTATTATTATTTTCATTTTGACAATTGTAAACAATGTCAGTAATGTTGGTTGAATGTCACTATATTTGGCAGCAGTATAGACTCGTTAACTAGCAGAACGTCAGTGGCGTTACGTCACTAATGATAGGTATAGCGCTGAAACATACACTGTGACGTTAACAAAATAATGTCGTGTAATTCAAATTTGACAAATCAAGTTTACAAGAAGTGATATATCCTAGGAGAATATTGCAGGAGACATCACAAATTATAGTGCCAGTGATATCTCCTACAAAAACCCTCAATGGATGATAAAAATGATTAACAGCATCTCAAGATAAGCTGAGATGACTGACAAAATAAGGATATGAAAACAGTGTAGATAAAAAAAACCCAACAAAAAACAATTACAGTTGTGGAGAGGAGCTCTACTCTATTTTTTAAGTATATTTCAACGTCACAGACTCTTGATTCACCCTGTTGTAACTTTATCAAGATGTGTTACAGGTTTGTAGATTAACCAAACTTAGCGTCCATTTTCATGGGTTGAAACTAGAGTCTGTGACTTTAAAACAGAATGAAACAGATTGCAACCGGCACCTGACTTCTCTTGCAGATGTGTGTGTATACAAGGGGAAGTCCTACACCCAGGGACAGTCATGGTACGACGGATGCGACTACAAATGTGAATGTGAGAGTGGCTCACAGGGGGCGTACAGATGCAACAACAGGTAGATTAAAATCTACACGTTTTTCCATGCCCACATCCATTAGCTTCGGGTAGATTGAAATCTAAACGTTTTTCCATGCCCACATCCATTAGCTTCGGGTAGATTCAAATCCAAACGTTTTTCCATGCCCACATCCATTAGCTTCGGGTAGAATCAAATCCAAACGTTTTTCCATGCCCCCACATCCATTAGATTTGGGTAGATTCAAATCCAAACGTTTTTCCATGCCCCCACATCCATTAGCTTCGGGTAGATTCAAATCCAAATGTTTTTCCATGCCCACATCCATTAGCTTCGGGTAGATTCAAATCCAAAAGTTTTTCCATGCCCCCACATCCATTAGCTTCGGGTAGAATCAAATCCAAACGTTTTTCCATGCCCACATCCATTAGCTTCGGGTAGATTCAAATCCAAACGTTTTTCCATGCCCACATCCATTAGCTTCGGGTAGAATCAAATCCAAACGTTTTTCCATGCCCACATCCATTAGCTTCGGGTAGATTCAAATCCAAATGTTTTTCCATGCCCACATCCATTAGCTTCGGGTAGATTCAAATCCAAACGTTTTTCCACGCCCCCACATCCATTAGCTTCGGGTAGATTCAAATCCAAACGTTTTTCCATGCCCACATCCATTAGCTTCGGGTAGATTCAAATCCAAAAGTTTTTCCATGCCCCCACATCCATTAGCTTCGGGTAGATTCAAATCCAAACGTTTTTCCATGCCCACATCCATTAGCTTCGGGTAGATTCAAATCCAAACGTTTTTCCATGCCCCCACATCCATTAGCTTCGGGTAGATTCAAATCCAAACGTTTTTCCATGCCCCCACATCCATTAGCTTCGGGTAAATTCAAATCCAAAAGTTTTTCCATGCCCCCACATCCATTAGCTTCGGGTAGAATCAAATCCAAATGTTTTTCCATGCCCACATCCATTAGCTTTGGGTAGATTCAAATCCAAACGTTTTTCCATGCCCACATCCATTAGCTTCGGGTAGATTCAAATCCAAACGTTTTTCCATGCCCACATCCATTAGCTTTGGGTAGATTCAAATCCAAATGTTTTTCCATGCCCCCACATCCATTAGCTTCGGGTAGATTCAAATCCAAAAGTTTTTCCATGCCCCCACATCCATTAGCTTCGGGTAGAATCAAATCCAAACGTTTTTCCATGCCCACATCCATTAGCTTCGGGTAGAATCAAATCCAAACGTTTTTCCATGCCCACATCCATTAGCTTCGGGTAGATTCAAATCCAAACGTTTTTCCATGCCCACATCCATTAGCTTCGGGTAGATTCAAATCCAAACGTTTTTCCATGCCCACATCCATTAGCTTAGGGTAGATTCAAATCCAAACGTTTTTCCATGCCCCCACATCCATTAGCTTCGGGTAGAATCAAATCCAAATGTTTTTCCATGCCCACATCCATTAGCTTCGGGTAGATTCAAATCCAAACGTTTTTCCATGCCCCCACATCCATTAGCTTCGGGTAGATTCAAATCCAAACATTTTTCCATGCCCCCACATCCATTAGCTTCGGGTAGATTCAAATCCAAACGTTTTTCCATGCCCCCACATCCATTAGCTTCGGGTAGATTCAAATCCAAACGTTTTTCCATGCCCACATCCATTAGCTTCGGGTATATTCAAATCCAAACGTTTTTCCATGCCCCCACATCCATTAGCTTCGGGTAGATTCAAATCCAAACGTTTTTCCATGCCCACATCCATTAGCTTCGGGTAGATTCAAATCCAAACGTTTTTCCATGCCCACATCCATTAGCATCGGGTAGATTCAAATCTACTGCGTTGGTACCGTGTTGGTAAACACACGGAACCGAAATTTCATGTACCATAATTATTATATCAAGTAACACTATTCAACGAAACCTAAAAACAGTTCCGATGGGTTTCCATGATCACAAGGCATGGAACCGAAAAAGTGTTTCCTATGAAATTTGAAATCCTATGGCCTGGGCATATCCACCCTGGGTCTGGTGTGTGGTATGACCAGTGGCCTAACTCGGGGCAGAAACAGGTAGATTCGTCCCGGCTTCTTGTTTCAAAATGTAAAGTATATCTGTTATTATAACCAGCTTGCTTAGGTGACTCAGATATAGAGTTTATTTACCCAGATTGCAGGTTGATAAGATAGCGATAGGTTACCACTAGTGTGAGATAGGGATACAAAGACAAAGACTAGAGAAAGAGAGCTTGAGAGAGAGAGAACAAAGAGAGCTAGAGAGAAAGAGAAAGCGAGCTGGAGAAATAGAGATCTAGGGAGAGAGAAAGAGAGTTTGAGAGAGAGAGAGTTTGAGAGAGAGAGAGGGGGAGAGAGAGAGAGGGGGAGAGAGAGAGGGGGAGAGAGTGAAAGAGAGAAAAGCTAGAAAGAGTAAATGAGTGAGTGTCCTTCAACCATATAAGCTTAGAAATAAATATGACCATCATGAATTCTAGTACATGTAATTATTATTTGACTTTGTAAATAAAGACCTCCAGCTTAGAAAGTGTCTGTGAATTGACTTCATGGAAATCTTTAACTGTCTTATACCAATAAATCAGTTTGTTTATCAAAATGTTTTATCATTGTCTTATCATACTACCATTCACAGATGTCTGGACTATCCCAGCATGCAAATGGACTACTACTACATTGCTGATCGAAATGACACACCCTCTGCGTTCCTAATAGCTGTTATTTCCCCTGAATTATGCACTGTCAACATAATTCAATTATTTTTTACAAAATATCAATAATAAGTGGGATATGGTGGTTATGTAGATGGTTAAATAAAGTAGTTTTAGGGACAAATCAAATGTATATATTCTCAGATAATACTTTATTGGGTCATCGGAATCGGCAACTGGCGAGGTCAGAGGCTGAATCCGGGGTGGGCGTGCCTGAACCCTTGTGGATAGGGGCACGTAAATATAGTTGCCCGTTGCCCGTTAATTAGGTCAACCATCTGTAACTGAATGCCTAGCTTTAAAATGTTTTATCATACAACCATTCACAGATGTCCGGACTATCCCAGCATGCCAAAGGACTGCTACTACGTTGCTGATCCGAATGACCCACTGTGCTGCAAGAAACCCGAGTGCAAGTACCCACCTGTGAGCAATGCCACGGGGTATGTTCCTCTCCCGACCCCACCGAAACCCGTGATAGTGGGAGGCATCGCAACTCCCTCACCAACGCCGCCGTCTGGTCACCCAACCCCAGGATTTACCATGCCAGGAGGATCACCCACTCCTTACCCTGGATACACGCCCAAAGGATACACGCCAACACCTGCACCTACTCCAATTCCCAACAGTAAGCATTTACGTCTTAGACGGGGGCGGGATTTAGCTCAGTCGGTAGAGTGCTCGCTTGAGGCGCTTGTATTGCAGGATTGAACCACCTCGGTGGATCCATTTAGATAGAGAGAGAGAGAGAGAGAGAGAGAGAGGGAGGGAGGGAGGGAGGGAGGGAGAGAGGAGAGAGAGAGAGAGAGAGAGAGAGACAGACAGACAGACAGACAGACAGACAGACAGACAGACAGACAGACAGACAGAGAGAGAGAGACACACAGACACAGAGAGAGAGAGAGAGTGTGAGTGAGTGAGTGAGTGAGTGAGTGAGTGAGTGAGTGAGTGTCAGACAGAGACAGAGACAGAGTCAGTGTCAGTCAGTCAGTCAATATGTTATAAAAGTCATGTATGTCCATCCAGTGAAGTAAACAAATCTCTAATTATAGTAGCCTATCAATGGTTGCTCGTAAAACACATTTGCTTAGGTATAAATGTGTCATGATAATTGCATTACTACAGAGTTGTAAACTTTAAAATTCAGTTATCTCAAACTACCAAAAGTGTGACAGGTTATTCCCATGAATCCTTCATATGTTAACAGTGGAGAATTTGACAGTTGAGTTTTACCAATTGATATTTCTAATGATATCGTTTCTCTTCAGATGTGTGCGTTTACAAAGGCAAACAGTATAAACAGGGCCAGCACTGGCAGGATGGATGCGACTACGACTGCATCTGTATAGATTCTAACAAGGGAGTTTACAAGTGCACCGGAAAGTATGTCTTGTTATTTATTTATTCAATTTATTAGGGGCACTTATGATCTGTTTGGTTTTTATTAAGTACACTCAAATTTGTTTTCTGGCAGGAAAACCTGTCAGGATGTCTGAATTTGCTTGCATTAGTTTTGAAAACCTGTCAGGATGTCTGAATTTGCTTGCATTAGTTTTGAAAACCTGTCAGGATGTCTGAATTTGCTTGCATTAGTTTTGAAAACCTGTCAGGATGTCTGAATTTGCTTGCATTAGTTTTGAAAAAGGGGGCGGGATATAGCCCAGTGGTAAGGCGCACGCCTAATGCGCAATCGGTTTGGGATCGATCCCTGTCGGTGTATACAATTTTTATTTTAAATGGAAATAATTATATTGATGTACTTACCTTGTTTGAAACCCAATAGCTGATCTCTATTTTTGTGCTGGGGTGTCGTTAAACATCCATTCATTCCTTCATTCATTCCACAAGGTGTTCGCCCTACAATGCTGGGATGTCGTTAAACATCCATTCATTCTGTCATTCATTCCACCAGGTGTTCGCCCTACAATGCACTGCCAAAGAACTGCCGCCTGGTGAGAGACTACCTGAACCCATGCTGCCAGAAACCATTCTGTGACTCTGTCGTACCTACTCCACAAGCCACAACTATTAAAGGGCAGACACAGGCAAATACGCCACCACCGCCAACCACCCTGGCTCCAACTACACAAAGTCACGGTATGTAACAAACTATCTACATGTATCCAAATAATGAGTACGTGAATTGAAATGGGTATTAGAAGTGAGGTACATGTACACGCTGCAGGAATGGGGTTGCAGAAAAGTCAAATGAAATCATCTTGGCTTGATCAGTGTACATGGCATATACTCATTATTAAAGGCATACTGACACAGATTTAAGGACTACATTTCTCTAAACATTGATAATAAATGATAATTACATTAATGTTGAAAACCAAATCTAGCTATTGCATCACCATAACTGAACCATGATGGAGTAAAATTCATGTCAACCCTCTTGGCAATATTAGCTTTTGAATTGTGGACCATTGCCATAATTCAATTATTTTTACAAAATGTCATTAGTGAGTGGAGTGTTGTGGTTACATAGATGGTTGAATAAAGTACATTTAGGGACAATCAAATTTATATTTGTTTAGGTAATACTTTGTTAGGCCATTTAATAGGTCAGTGGTCTGTGACAGTATGCCTTTAATTGACAGCAAGGGATCGTTTGTATGCCCAATGCTACAGACAGGATAGCTGATGTAATTCACAAAAGCAAGTTTACTACTATTTTGAATTCTTTGTCTACTGCTGAAGATGTTATTCTGTGTTTATTTCTAGATTTCTGTGTGTATAATGGAGTCCAGTTCCACCAGGGATCATCATGGAAGGATGGTTGTGATCTGACGTGTATATGTGAAAATGCCAAAACCGGTTACTACCGCTGTAACCAAAGGTGAGCACTGAAATGTGTTTAATGATTATTGGTATACAAATTATTGAGGGGATTCCAATCGATTCTGAAAGAATCTGGAATTCTTTAAATACACCAGGTCCTGTATATAATTCCAATCAGGAAACAATGCCAGATTCATCATTTCAATTCAGTTTCCAAAAAGGAAATTTTCATTTCTCGTTTGTGTATCAGATTTGGATTTTGATGTCCAACTATGACATTTGTGTTTTAAAATGTTATACTTTATACCTGGGTTTACATAACATTTGTATTTAGATTCTCAAGTTTAAATCAGGTTTTACATGACATTTGTTTAGATTTCTAGTTTAACCCTGGGTTTATATCACATTTGTGTTTAGATTCAAGTTTAAATCTGGGTTTACACTTGAAACCTTTATAAGCACAGTGTCTGCATGTACACATCTGTCTTGTGAACATGATATTTCAGATGTCCTCGATATGACAATTTGTGAAATGACTGCACACTTGAAACCTTTTATAAGCACAATGTCTGCATGTACACATCTGTCTTGTGATAATGATATTTCAGATGTCCTCGATATGACAATTTGCGAAATGACTGCACACTTGAAACCTTTTATAAGCACAGTGTCTGCATGTACACATCTGTCTTGTGAACATGATATTTCAGATGTCCTCAATATGACAATTTGCGAAATGACCGCACACTTGAAACCTTTTATAAGCACAGTGTCTGCATGTACACATCTGTCTTGTGATAATGATATTTCAGATGTCCTCGATATGACAATTTGCGAAATGACTGCACACTTGAAACCTTTTATAAGCACAGTGTCTGCATGTACACATCTGTCTTGTGAACATGATATTTCAGATGTCCTCGATATGACAATTTGCGAAATGACTGCACACTTGAAACCTTTTATAAGCACAGTGTCTGCATGTACACATCTGTCTTGTGAACATGATATTTCAGATGTCCTCGATATGACAATTTGCGAAATGACCGCACACTTGAAACCTTTTATAAGCACAGTGTCTGCATGTACACATCTGTCTTGTGATAATGATATTTCAGATGTCCTCGATATGACAATTTGCGAAGTGACTGTACACTTGAAACCGATCCTCAGGATTCCTGCTGTAAGGTGCCTGTGTGTGCGCCTCAACAACCATCTATGTCCTCGATATGACAATTTGCGAAGTGACTGTACACTTGAAACCGATCCTCAGGATTCCTGCTGTAAGGTGCCTGTGTGTGCGCCTCAACAACCATCTACACCATCGCTGCTCACACCTGTTCCTGGCTCGACGAGTCATCCCAATCCTAACATCACTCCTGGAAATCCTGTGAAGCCGACACCATCTACAATGCCGGTGCCAAGTCCAGTTCCCACCGGCGTTATTGTTGGAATTGGTCCCAAGCCGCCGAAGAATGCACGTACGTCATAGTACTTTATTTTATTAGTCCCCTACTGGAGGGAACTGGCTTCCAACTGTCTGTCTGTCCCACATATAGTGTTTCGGATGTGTTTTTCACAATGCTTTGAGATATTGAACTGAAATGTGTTTAACTTTAACATGATGATGTACCAATTTTGTTTTACAGAGTTATGGCCCTTGAACTTAGAAGATACTATAAGTTCAAGCACATGCTTGAAAAAGCCCTAAATTTGAAGGGTTGCCCTAAAAAGTCCCTATTTTAATGACCTAGCCCTAAAAAGCCCTATATTTTACGGGCAAGTTCACAAAAGACTCTAAATTGGGCCATATAAGCCCTGAAATCATTAGTCATTTTTCTTCTTCCGGAAACATTAAATAAATTGCCAAAAATACATCGATATCTACTTTCATTTGTTGATCTCTATGCTTACTCAAACATTGGTGTGTAAACAATGCCAAAATGAAACCAACCATTCATTCGTAAAACATCATCAATGTTCAGTATTGTTCAATGAAGGATTCATTCGTAACTTTCGGGGAGCGCTTGATTGGTCATTCTGAACATGTCTCTAAAATACCAATCAAGAGTCTTAATTTCAGTGCAAACTAAAAATGAAACAGAATATTCTAAAATTATCTGAACTGAATCAGACATTTATGCCTATGTGGATTCTACGTATTTATGTTGATGAAAATGTGTAGGACAGTTCTCTGTCGATTCCCAGGCCCATTCAAACACTCACATTATTTTGTCATATTGTAAATGGCGGACAGCAAAGTTTCAGTCCCTAAATTTTACTTAATTGACCCTAAAAAGTCCCTAATTTTAGGTTTGAAATTTTTGTATGAACCATGAAGTTGTAGAAGCATCACGAGGGTTTATAGATTTTTATACCCTCTGTATGCTCTTGTACTCTGAACTGAAGGCGAGGGGTACAAAATCATACAGAGGGTATAAAAATCCATAACCCCCTAGTGATGCTTCTACAATGAATTTATCTTGCCGACATGTTTAACTAGTAAGCAATAATTATTAACAATAACAAATAAACGCCACAATTTTGCAGTGGAATTTTTCTAGCATTCTTAAAATGGAAATGTCATGTACCCAGTTATTGTTTTTGTAAGCAGGTGCATAGTCAGAACATGTTTAGCATTACGCACACCACTTTATTGGGGAAACTTAATTACTGAAAAAGAAAAGAGGATATTTTATAGAACAATTACAGACAGCCTCGACATATTCCCGGATTTTTTTTTGCATTACATATGTGTGTAATTGGCGCTACACCTTTAGTAAGGAGATGCAAAGTGACGTCATTCTAATTAAAAAATAGCTGATGTTACAGGTGGGGTATAAGAGATTTGACTCCACCCTCGCGGGGTATAAGGGTTTTATCCAAGGCTAAATAACAAATGAAATTCGAGTATTTTACATGAAGGCGAGATAAGAAAATTTGTTGGGCCCAGTAGAGGACATGTATTGCTTTAACAGTATTCTCAAAATGTTTTGGTATGGGTTTTGTTTTGTGGGGGGAGATGGGGACATATCTTTCTGAGTCGGTAGAGTGCATGAAAGGCTGCAGTATGTATGTCAATGCCTCATGACTGGTATATGAAAGGCTGTGGTATGTTTGTACCATTAACCATACTTCTTTTTCATTAACCACTAGTAACCGATAAAGACATGACAGGGAACATTTTCTTCAGTATCGGAGATCACTGCATAGTTTTAAAACATTAAACAGCAGTGGATAATAATTTTTCAATTGTCTACAAATATCACTCATCAATATTTTCAAAACAAAATGTTCCCTGCATGATCAAATTAATTGACCTCGACTTTGAAATGGTTTGAGATAATTTACAAAGAGTTTACACATTTTAAAGAAGTCGTGAGTAGAATGTAGTTCAGTGACAGAGCACTAGCTTACATTACTGATTCCTCTTAGTCACATATCTGTACTACACAGAGCACTAGCGTACATTACTGATTCCTCTTAGTCACATATCTGTACTACACAGAGCACTAGCGTACATTACTGATTCCTCTTAGTCACATATCTGTACTACACAGAGAACTAGCTTACATTACTGATTCCTCTTAGTCACATATCTGTACTATAACTAGAGCACTAGCATACATTACTGATTCCTCTTAGTCACATATCTGTACTACACAGAGCACTAGCATACATTACTGATTCCTGTCAGTCACATATCTGTACTACACAGAGCACTAGCTTACATTACTGATTCCTCTTAGTCACATACATGTATCTGTACTACACAGAGCACTAGCATACATTACTGATTCCTCTTAGTCACATATCTGTACTGCACAGAGCACTAGCGTACATTACTGATTCCTCTTAGTCACATATCTGTACTATAACTAGAGCACTAGCATACATTACTGATTCTTCTTAGTCACATATCTGTACTACACAGAGCACTAGCTTACATTACTGATTCCTCTTAGTCACATATCTGTACTACACAGAGCACTAGCTTACATTACTGATTCCTCTTAGTCACATATCTGTACTACACAGAGCACTAGCGTACATTACTGATTCCTCTTAGTCACATATCTGTACTACACAGAGCACTAGCGTACATTACTGATTCCTCTTAGTCACATATCTGTACTACACAGAGCACTAGCGTACATTACTGATTCCTCTTAGTCACATATCTGTACTACACAGAGCACTAGCTTACATTACTGATTCCTCTTAGTCACATATCTGTACTACACAGAGCACTAGCTTACGTTACTGATTCCTCTTAGTCACATATCTGTAATACACAGAACAACGATAGGCAGCTGATTGCTCTTAGTCACATGTCTGTAATACACAGAACAATTATAGGCAGCTGATTGCTCTTAGTCACATATCTGTAATACACACAAAAACGATCGGCAACTGATTCCTCTTAGTCACATATCCATGGAACAACGAAAGGCAACTGATTCCTCTTAGTCACATATCCAATGAACAACGATAGGCAACTGATTCCTCTTAGTCACATATCCACAGAACAACGATAGGCAACTGATTCCTCTTAGTCACATATCTGTAATACACACAAAAACGATAGGCAACTGATTCCTCTTAATCACATATCCATGGAACAACGATAGGCAACTGATTCCTCTTAGTCACATATCCACGGAACGATAGGCAACTGATTCCTCTTAGTCACATACCTGTAATACACAGAACAACGATAGGCAACTGATTCCTCTTAGTCACATATCTGTAATACACACAAAAACGATCGGCAACAGAATATTTTTATCACAAACTGATGGCTGTATAATCTTTGTGTTCCAACATCACTTATGGATGTACCCTGTGATGGATGTAGCAGAGTATCCTTTTGAATTTATGTAAAAATATACAGCTTTAAACATGTAAAATTAATAACTTATGAAGGAAGGAAGGACATTTTTTATTTTACGACACACTTAACACATTTTATTTACGGTTATATGGCATCAGACATATGGTTTAGAACCACACAGATATTGAGACAGGAAACCCGCTGTCACCACTTTATGAGCTACTCTTTTCGATTAGCAGCAAGGGATCTTTTATATGCACCATCCCACTGACAGGATAGCACATACCATGGCCTTTGTTATAGAGCACTGGCTGAAACAAGAAATAGCCCAATGCCAGACCGACCGTGCATCAAGCTAACGCTGTACCACTGACAGGATAGCACATACCATGGCCTTTGTTATACCAGTTATAGAGCACTGGCTGAAACAAGAAATAGCCCAATGCCAGACCGACCATGCATCGAGCTAACGCTGTACCACTGACAGGATAGCACATACCATGGCCTTTGTTATACCAGATATAGAGCACTGGCTGAAACAAGAAATAGCCCAATGCCAGACTGACCATGCATCGAGCTAACGCTGTACCACTAATAACTCAGGAAATTATTAAACTAAATATTTACTGTTACACTGTTTTTTCCGCAGCTGGTTGTATTTACAATGGAATGACCTATCGACAAGGTAAAACATGGAAGGATGGATGTACGTACAACTGTATTTGTGTGGATGAACACACGGGCAATTACCAGTGTACGCCAAGGTACTACTTGTTTCCTGCTGTCTAATAAACACAAGAAATATACTACTCGACTTTCACGAGGGACATAAAACATGATATGAAATGGTAGCGGGTTTAATATCCTATTTATTACACATAATCGATCGTAATGTATATCACTCACCTCGTTTGGTTGACGTTCCTGTAAGGTTGTGGTGCACCAGTCAATGACGTCATTATGTGATGTTAAAGTGTCACGTCCCACTTGGCGTTCTAGTGAGACGTATCACTTTGTTATGTACCAAGATATTTTTAACCATATGGGTAATAAAACAAATATATGTCATGATAAACAATTTGTGAACATGTTAAGTTTGTGCCAAATGTGATCAATGAGATTGTGCTGTTTGATATGTCAGCCATCGATCTGTTGCTTTTCTTTGCATATGTTTTTCCAAATATCACAAGTGAAAGTTGAGTAAGTATACATAAGTACTGACAAACAGATAGATAGATAGATAGATAGATAGATAGACAGACATAGACAAACACACACTTATATATATATACACCACACATATACATGCATACACTACACACACATACACACACACCACGCGCACCCATACATACACCACACACCCACACACACACACACACATGAACACGCACACTCTGACACAAACATATACATTCACCACACATACATATACCGCATACACACACACCCACACACAGATGCACAAGGCAAAAATAGACATAAAATTTTCTCAATTTGGACTAAAAACGAAAACATTTCAAATAGTGAGGCTCTATATAAAGAGTGTTGGTGGGGGGGGGGGGAGGATTGGGGAAGAAATAACTACATAAATTGCTTGTTTGATGTACAATGCTGCATGCATCTTTGATAGAGTTATGGCTCTTGAACTTGAAAATTTGTGGAGCCCAGTCGGACTCGGTGGTATCGTGGTTAAGCCATCGAACACAAGCCTGGTAGGTACCAGGCTCGCAGTCCGGTATCGGCTCCCACCCAGAGCAAGTTTTAACAACTCAATTGGTAGGTGTAAGACCACTACACCCTCTTCTCTAACCCACTGTCCTAGACAGATAGCTGAGGTGAGTACCCAGGACAGTGTGCTTGAACCATAATTGGATATAAGCACGAAAATAAGTTGAAATGAAATGAATGTGAGGCCCAGTAGGTGACATGTATTGTTGTCTGTCCATCCATCCGTCTGTCTGCCCAAAATATATATTTTTCCGGATGATTTTTTCACATTACCATGAGATATTGAACTGACATTTTGTTTATAGCTTTATCACGTACTTTTACACAACTAGTTTGACTTTCATGGCGATTTACTCATATTTGGCAGAGTTATGGGCCTTTGAACTTAGGAGGTAAAAAAAATAGTTTTTTGGATGTTCATTTCACAATGCCTTGAAATATTGAGCTTAAATTTTTACTTTCTTGGTGATTTATCCATTTTTCACAGAGTTATAACCCGTGAATTTGAGCCTGGTATGGAACATGTATTAATTGCTTTAGCAGCACTCTCAAGCTGTGTATCCTAATCGGACACATGTGACATGAGCGATGTGGGCAACGCGATCATATTTATATCCTAACCAGACGTGACAATAATGACAGTCTCCATTTGGAAATTGTTATTGACCATTGAACCCGCCAATTAAAATTTGTCTGATTTATTAATATAGTTTTGTCGCTCAAGTTGCGCAAGAAAAATTGAAACAATTTCTATTGGTATTGTGTCGCGCGCTCAACAAGATGAATCTGTTACGCCATACGCGTCTGGTTAGGATACAGCAATTGAAATCTATGGTTTCTAAAAACATTGCTCACGTCCGGTTAGGATACAGCAATTGAAACGTATGGTTTGTAAAAACATTGCTCCCGTCCGGTTAGGATACAGCAATTAAAATCTATGGTTTGTAAAAACATTGCTCACGTCCGGTTAGGATACAGCAATTGAAATGTATGGTTTCTAAAAACATTGCTCTGGTCCGGTTAGGATACAGCAATTGAAACGTATGGTTTCTAAAAACATTGCTCGCGTCCAGTTAGGATACAGCAATTGAAGCGTATGGTTTGTAAAAACATTGCTCACGTCCAGTTAGGATACAGCGATTGAAATCTATGGTTTCTAAAAACATTGCTCGCGTCCGGTTAGGATACAGCAATTGAAACGTATGGTTTGTAAAAACATTGCTCGCGTCTGGTTAGGATATAGCAATTGAAATCTATGGTTTCTAAAAACATTGCTCGGGTCCGGTTAGGATACAGCAATTGAAACGTATGGTTTCTAAAAACATTGCTCGCGTCCGGTTAGGATACAGCAATTAAAATCTATGGTTTCTAAAAACATTGCTCACGTCTGGTTAGGATACAGCAATTAAAATCTATGGTTTTTGAAAACTTTGCTCGCGTCCGGTTAGGATACAAAAATTGAAACGTATGGTTTGTAAAAACATTGCTCGTGTCTGGTTAGGATACAGCAATTGAAATCTATGGTTTCTAAAAACATTGCTCGCGTCTGGTTAGGATACAGCAATTGAAATATATGGTTTCTAAAAAATTGCTCGCGTCCAGTTAGGATACAGCAATTGAAATCTATGGTTTGTAAAAACATTGCTCGCGTCCGGTTAGGATACAGCAATTGAAATCTATGGTTTCTAAAAACATTGCTCGTGTCCGGTTAGGATACAGCTTCAGAATGCATGTCTTATTTCCCAGGTGTCCAGAGTACAACAATTTACCAGCCTACTGCTCACTGAGAATTGATCCACAAGACTCGTGCTGCAAGAAGCCGCAGTGTGCTCCACCACAGCCAGTCACCCACAGACCCATACCACAGCCGACCGACTCACAGCACAGTCCCATCCCCTTCAGCACTCAGCATCCAGTCCTTGTGTCGGGACACCCAGTGTCTGGCCTCACGCCAGGTCAACCAACCACAGGAGCACCAGTGACACAGCCAAAAGGTAAAAATCTGAATAATTAACATTCAGCTACAAGGTGTTTCAGTTTTTCATCCAGGATCTTTAAAGATGACAAATGGAGCATATGAAAAAGTTATTTTTTAGTTAGTAGTACTTTGTTTTAGTGTAGCCAGGGTTTCTGCCAGAGGGTACGAAAGGTAAATTTTTTTACCCTAAAATCTTGAATATTAATTGGTATATTTTTATAATTTTTAACAAGATTAATAGTAAGAGAATTGCTATTTAAAATGTGTCAAAGTACATCGAATACCGTGTCCAGTTTCAAAAGATTTCAAACTCCAAACCACCTAGATCATACATTATGATTTGATTTGTTTTTATTACGTACGCTCAGATCATTTTCTGGCAGAAAGCCCGGTATCAGAAGAAAGTAAAAAAGTTTGTTTTGTTTAATAACACAACTAAAGCACATTGATTAGCTATTAGATGTCAGACATTCAGTAATGTTTCCACTGATGGGATTTGATCCTTCAACCCATGGTCCAGTGACAAGGGCTTACCGTTGTAGTTGAAGATTCTGTTTTACTGTGACCAAGTAGAAAAATGTTTGCTAGACAGGTAATTTATATTGTTTGATTTCCACTTTTTGGCATAAAATATGTTTTATAAAAATAGACTGAATTTAATCTGAAATTTTTATTCAGACCCACAAGAAGGATATATGAAGTCAGAGAGGAAATGCAAGAAAGTTTTATTTTAATGCACTCAAATGGGATTTCCTAGTGCATGTATCTGGAGAACAAAATATACTACTCAAAAGAATTTAAGGGTCAGACGATATTTTCGACATTATTTTCTGAATGTCAATTATATTAGCTAGACCATAATGTCACGCATGGTATTGTTCCATTTTGACGAAAGTGGGTCTAAGCAACCCATAAATGAATTAAAATCCACTGTCATTGACACTGTCGACTAGTTCTAATGGCGAAAACATGCTTACATTTGCACGTAAATTAGGGCGAAAGCGAAAGGTCTGCTAAGTGCCCATAACTTGCTTTTTCACAAAGCGCTTCATTTGCACGCTTTGCATGTGTATTCCATGTTCCCAATGCTGAATTTCCGTATAATTGGAGCTTGCGTTCGTGTACGGTGCACACTCCAAATTCGACAATGGTACGACATCAACTGACTATCGAAGATCAAGGAAGGGCTATTGCTTGGCTTCAGGATGGCAATACGCAAAGAAATGTTGCTCTGAGACTTGGTGTCAGTCAGAGTGTCGTTGGCCGACTGTGGCAACGGTACCAAGCAACGAATTCTGTTCGAAATCATCCACGTTCGGGAAGACCCCGAAGCACTACAAATAGAGAGGACCGCTACATCACCAATATGGCTCTGCGTCAACGCACAACCACTGCACGCCGATTACGTGACAATCTGCGGACTGCGACTGGAACTCGAGTGTCTGATCAAACCATACGCAATCGTCTGAGAGCCAATAATCTACGCTGCCGTCGCCAGGCTGTTCGACCACCACTCCTACCACGTCACAGAACGGCCAGACGTCACTGGTGCACACTTCATCTGCGGTGGCAACGTGTTCAGTGGGGTCGAGTGATGTTCACTGATGAGTCCAGGTTTAGTCTCCAGTTCAACAACGGTCGGGTTCGTGTCTACAGACGTCCTGGGGAGCGCTTCGCTGACGTTAACGTTAGACAACGTCACCGGTTCCGTGGTGGCAGCGTCATGGTGTGGGGCGGCATCTCTATCCACCACAGGACCCCCCTCTATGTGGTGGATGGCAATCTGAATGGAATCCGCTATCTGAATGAGATTATCCAGCCGTTGGTTCTCCCAGGCCTTCAGCAGATTGGCGGCAGGGCAGTTCTGCAGGATGACAATGCCAGACCCCACCGCGCCAGGGTGGTAACGGACTTTCTCAGACAACAAGGTATCGCCAGGATGGATTGGCCAGCATATTCGCCTGACTTGGCCCCAATAGAGCACGCCTGGGACGAATTAGGCAGGAGAGTTCGGGATAACCATGCCCCTCCGGCCAACCTTCATGATCTGGGTCAACTTCTTATGGCAGAGTGGCAGGCCATTCCCCAAGAGTTCTTCAGACGTCTGATCAACAGCATGAGGCAACGATGTGTCGAGTGTATTTGCGCCAGGGGTGGATTCACACACTATTAAACGAATGTTCTAATGTGTAAAATCCATGTTTGACAACCTTCAACTTTGACAGCATGTCATGTGACTTTCTTGTATACAGTGACGTTTATTTGTCGTTTTTTGTAAATATGGAACAATAAATTAAATTTTTGGTGTAGTTTACATCATCAATCTAATACTCTGAAACTTATTTGGTTATAAATTTTTTACCCTTAAATTCTTTTGAGTAGTATAGTTATGTTTTATATTACACTTTTAACATTAATGTCCATACCAAATTAAACTTTATCATAAAACAGTAATAAAATGCCATGTCATATATTTTCGGAAATATCTATAATTGTACTCCGTCTGTTAATGATCATTTTTTCATTTCAGTATATACTTTTTAAGGTGACGTGCAGGGCACATTAATTTTTAACGCTCCATTTTGCCCTATGGTGTTTGCTGTTTATAACTGGCAACTGATATTTATCTGATATTATACATGATGTTAAATGTTTTATATAATTTATTTTGCAGACGTGTGTGTATTTAAGGGAGTATCCTACACACAGGGACAGCAGTTTTATGATGGGTGTGACAAGGTGTGCGTGTGTGAAAATGGAATGACAGGATTTTACCGATGTAATGACAGGTACACATATAATATATTCAGACAGGTTTATCAATGACGTATTAATATGGGTATACCTACAGAATATCAATATATAAATAGCTACAATATATTACAACAGGTAAGCCTATAATTCATTGATACTGGTAAAGTGCGACAAAGACACTTTGCTCTTATAGCAAGCTCAACACTTACAATGTAATTCAGTGAGATTTACCATGTCATTTTTGTCACATGTGAAAACGCCATGATTTTTAGAAGCATGTTAACATGGATTACGTCACCAGTTTGAGAGGTAATAGTTTGCATTGTCATTCCATCCTGTTAATAGTTACTCAAAGCATCTAGTGGAATCTTTGACATCCTATCCCGTTAATGAATATTATTCACGTACCATTGAAACAATGGGGGGTGGGGGTGGAATAAAGCTTTTCTTTTTCTGTCTATTCACTATCAGTTCATACATCTATGGTGCAAGACACAAAAACTATTAATAGAATAAAATATATACGTTCATATTACCATGGAACATATTGTAGGAGACCGTTGGACAGGAACGCTGTAAACATGAGTCCAACATAACTTTTGCTATGAGGGTTACCTAAATATTATATACTCTATCATTTCAAAACAAGCTATATAGTATCTTATACTTTAGAAGGAATCTGTGGTCAGTTTGAAAATTATAACACTCAATTGTCAAGGCTTAGGGAATTTCGAAAAGATGCAAGACATTAAATTATTTTTAAAAATATAAACGATTCAATATTTACTGTCTACAAGATATGCATTTTAAAAAAGAACCGATTCAGTGTGGTTACAAGTGTTTATTCCATTGTAAATTTCTTATACAGGAAACACACAAGTATCTGGCTTAAGGCTCATACACATTTTATTTATGCCCATTTTCTCCCTTGTAAATACAAAAGTCTGTCTTTACCATTATTTATCCTGCAACCACCATTTCTGTTGACAGAATAGGATGATGGATAAAGCAAAGTCATATCTCTATAGTAGCAGACATCACTCATGTGACACCACACACATAGCTACATTACAAAATCACTCATTTGACCTCTAGGTCATCGCACAATGTAGATGAAACAACAGAAATAATATCTTTTCCCCTTAATTTTTATGGTCTGCAGGATAAAGATAATAACTAGTTAATGACATAGGATATCTGCTTTATCCTGTGAAGATAAGAATGGGAAATTCTGCAAGGCTCTGCAGGATAAAGCAGATATCTGACATCATTAACTAGTTATTGTCTATATAATCGCATCAAAAATCTATAATGTCCTCTTTAAAGTTTGACATGTTTGATACCACAGATGTACCAAGTATACCTCCATACCGCCCACGTGCACGATGATTCCGGATCCCAAGGACCCGCAGTGTTGTCAGGTTCCACAGTGTATCCAGGTGCCCAGCATCAACGGGAAGCCCACACCAGGCCCCAGCGCCACGCCCACAGTTATCACCAATATACCAACTGGTAGTGTCACTGGTATGGGCCCAATACCCAAGCCAACACCAGACTCCAATGGGAAGACTCCAGTGCCGAGAAGTAAGTTTTTATTACATGTATCACCATTTATAAGCCAACACCAGACTCCAATGGGAAGACTCCAGTGCCAAGAAGTAAGTTTTTATTACATGTATCACCATTTATAAGCCAACACCAGACTCCAATGGGAAGACTCCAGTGCCGAGAAGTAAGTTTTTATTACATGTATCACTATTTATAAGCCAACACCAGACACCAATGGGAAGACTCCAGTGCCAAGAAGTAAGTTTTTATTACATGTATCACCATTTATAAGCCAACACCAGACTCCAATGGGAAGACTCCAGTGCCAAGAAGTCAGTTTTTATTACATGTATCACCATTTATAAGCCAACACCAGACTTCAATGGGAAGACTCCAGTGCCAAGAAGTAAGTTTTTATTACATGTATCACCATTTATAAGCCAACACCAGACTCCAATGGGAAGACTCCAGTGCCAAGAAGTAAGTTTTTATTACATGTATCACCATTTATAAGCCAACACCAGACTCCAATGGGAAGACTCCAGTGCCAAGAAGTAAGTTTTTATTACATGTATCACCATTTATAAGCCAACACCAGACTCCAATGGGAAGACTCCAGTGCCAAGAAGTAAGTTTTTATTACATGTATCACCATTTATAAGCCAACACCAGACTCCAATGGGAAGACTCCAGTGCCAAGAAGTAAGTTTTTATTACATGTATCACCATTTATAAGCCAACACCAGACTCCAATGGGAAGACTCCAGTGCCAAGAAGTAAGTTTTTATTACATGTATCACCATTTATAAGCCAACACCAGACTCCAATGGGAAGACTCCAGTGCCAAGAAGTAAGTTTTTATTACATGTATCACCATTTATAAGCCAACACCAGACTCCAATGGGAAAACGTCAGTAGCAAGAAGTAATTTGTTTTTTAAAGTTTATCACTAATATACCAACCGTTAGTGTCATTACTTTCGGTCAAATTAGCAATTTTTTATATGTAGGCTATGTGTTTTTTTCTTTACGAAATATCTAATGTGTGTATTGTTTTCAGCTGGGTGTCTGTACAAGGGAGCGACGTACGTACAAGGACAGAAGTGGCAGGATGGCTGTGACTACAAGTGTATTTGTGAGGACGGTATGACTGGCCAGTACAAGTGCGACCAGAGGTAAGAGTTGGTGTTCTACCAAACTTATAGTGTGTTTTGTTTAACGACACCACTAGAGCACATTGATTTATTAATTATCAGCTGTTGGATGTCAAATATTTAGTAGTTTTGACATATAATGTTAGAAAGGAAACCCGCTATATTTTTCCATTGGTAGCAAGGGATCTTTTATGTGCACCATCCCACAGACAGGATAGCACTTACCACAGCCTTTGGTATAACAGTCGTGGTGAACTGGCTGGAACGAGAAATAGCCCAAACCGCGAGATCTCACCAAAATAGACCTATCTGCAAATTGGGGGGCAAAAGCAGTGGGAGGCCACAACCATTTTTTATTATTAACTGTTCCAATCGCATATGTCCTGGAAATTCGTTATTCTTCCATCGATATCCAGCCAATGGATACCGGAAACATTTGTGGGTAATCGTTTCACATAGAAAACAATTTTAATGTTACTGCAAGTACGGGGGTTTGTTTGGCACATTTTGTAGGAGGGAAGCCAGTGAACGCATAAGGGACCAAAACTGTACCGGTTTTGTACAGGACGTTCCTACACAGGGCGGTCTAGTATACTTAGATATGGTGGAAAACACATTAACAGTAAAAAAAACAAATATATATTTAGTATATAAAGAAAATATATGTATATTTCGGATTATACTCAATAAAATATATAACGTGTGCGCGTGTGTAAATATATAGAAAAATATATGTAGTCAGGACGGCTCTGTACAGAACGTTCCTACACAGGGGGGTCTAGTACTCTCTACTTAGATAGGGTAGTAAACAGTAAATAAAATAAAATAAATATATATTTTGTATATACAGAAAATATATGTATATTTCGGACAATACTCAATAGAATATATATATATATATATCTATATATATATATCTATATATATATCTATATATATATATATATATATATATATATACTGAACAAAAAAAGAAACTTCCGATTTATACATATAGTATTTGTTGTGTTAAAGAATTCATTGTGTAATGAAATTATATAGGTAGTATTAGCCTTGAGCTGTATTATCAGGATTCATGAATTTTATCGATTATTTTTGCACTGTTAATCGTCGACAACGTGAAATTCAATTTGCACGTGCATGCATGGTTCGACATGTCCCGTGTAGTATTCGGTTAATTTGTTTTACTTGTCTTACTGACATTGTTGTCAAGTGAACGAAAACAATTCAAAATTTGTAAAAAAATTAATGTTTTTTACATTGTAGCATTTTTAGTATGCCAAGAATACCCAATAATTTACGCGAACGGGCGATTGGCATGCTTGATGCTGGCATGTCGACAGAAGACGTTGCAAGGCATGTTGGGAGTTCTAGTCGAGCGATACGAAATCTTCGCGTAAGATTTCGAACGACAGGAAGCACCAACGACTTGCCACGTCGTGGACGTCCGCATGTTACAATGCGTGGTCAAGACTGCTATATCATGAACACGCATTTGCGCAATCGATTCCAAACTGCCACTGCTACTGCTGCTAACACACCTGGGCTTCATAATAACCGAATCAGTGGGCAAACTGTTCGTAATCGTCTGCGGGAGAACGGTTTACATGCACAACGTCCTTACGTCGGATGCGTTTTAACGCAACGTCATCGTCTAAATCGTCTTAATTGGGCTCGTGTACACACTCGCTGGATACGGCGACGCTGGAATACAGTTCTTTTTTCGGATGAATCCAGATTTTCTTTACAACGTGGTGATGGCAGGGTGCGCGTCTACCGTAGGAGAAATAAATGCTATGCTGACTGTTGTGTTCTTGAACGAGATCGTTTCGGGGGTGGGGGTTCTGTCATGGTCTGGGCAGCCATTGCCCATGGTTATCGTTCACCACTAGTTGTCATTGATGGCAATTTAAATGCTCAACGTTACCGCGATGACATTCTCGCTCATCACGTCATTCCTCTGTTCCATAACAACGCCAACATCTCGATTTTTCAGCATGATAATGCCACCTCTCATACAACTAGAGACACTGTAAATTTTCTTAAGACAAATAACATTGATTTCATTGATGACTGGTCCGCTAAAAGTCCTGATCTCAACCCCATTGAGCATGTCTGGGATAGTCTGGACAGACTATCGAGGCGTCGTCCCAACCCACCCGCTAACGTCAACGAACTTCGTCAAGTGCTCATTCAAGAATGGAACAATATTCCACAGGCAGAAATCAACACTTTAGTCAATTCTATGCGCCTGTGATGCACTGCAGTGGTCAATTCAAGAGGTGGTCATACCCGTTATTAAGTGGGTGGGTTTGTTTTTAACCCCTACCGCACTTGGTCAAAATTTCTCCCAGTTTCTGTTAACCTATGGCCATGATTTTTGCACCAAACGATGCATCATGGAACACTCTTTAAACGCATATATAACAATTATTCACCCGGTTTGTTTTCATCAAGTTATGTTCAAGCAAAGTTAGCGGAAGTTTCTTATTTTGTTCAGTATATATATATATATATATATATATATATATATATATATATATATATAACTTTTAATGTTATTCTTACTCAATATGTTTCAAATTTAATTATAAGTATTGTCTGTTATTTCTTTTACGTTCATCTAGGTATGAACAAAAAAATCATCCGCAAACCTATGTGAGAACGGCTTCGCCATTTCACACAGTTTACGGATAATTTTGTTCATACCCCGATGAACGTAAAAGAAATAACAGACACTCCTTAAATAATAATAATAATGATGATATATAAATATATAGAGAGTGATGACGGCTCTGTACAGGACGTTCCTACACAGGTCCGTCTAGTATATTATATACTTAGATATGGTGGAAAACACATTAACAGTAAAGAAAATAAATATATTTTGTATAATACTCAATGCGTTCATGTTGACACTGTATAAAAACGTGTGTATGGGTAAACAGAATGGCACCTACCTTCACCCCCCCCCCCCCGTCAAATCCCCCTTTTTTAAATTCCCATATATCTATATCTATGTATATGTATGTATGTATGTATGTATGTATGTATGTATGTATGTATATATATATATATATATATATATACACACACACACACACACACACACACACACATACATGTATATATATGTTGCCTTGGGTGGTGACAAGATTCAGCTTACAATCATGTGATAGGCAACCCGAAACCATTGCTGAACCTCCACCATACAGGGTCGTAGGTCGTATGTTCCTGGGTGTGTAGGCAGCATTTTTATGCCTCCAAACTCTCAGTCGGCCATCTGTGACATGGAGCAGGAACTGGCTTTCGTCGGACCAGTGGACTCTTTGCCAGGACCTCAGATTCCAACCTCCAGGCCAAACACCACGCTAAACGGCGTCTCTCATGATGATCAGCAAGAAAGGGACGCTTGACAACCCTTCTGGCCTTTAATCCCGCAAATTTCAGACGATTCCTCACTGTTCTGGCTGACATCCGTCTATTGGGTAACCATTGGCTCTTCAGAACAGGAGACGTAGCAAAGGGTTGACGACGTACGAGCCGAAGCAGGGACCTGTCCTCGCGCTGTGACGTCATGCGCGGTCTCCCTGACCTTGGGAGATCCTTTACAGCATTAGTATGCCCGTGTTTTCGTATCAGTCTGCTGATTATGGTGTAATGATACCCCAGTTGACGTCCTATACTTTTGAAGGTCATGCCGGTCGCATGCATACCAATCATACGCCATCTTTGGGCCTCTGATAACCGTCCACTTGCCATATTCAACGATTAAACTTCAACAATACAAGACAGTGATGTCAAATGGCAACAATTGCAGTGTATTCATACTGCATTTTGAGCAACGCATGGATGGCATGATGCACGTACATGTTGTTCTGTTGTGGGACGTCACAGTTGTCATTGTACTCTCCTATTATTTCGATGGAACACCATTCTTGACATATTCGTCACACAATTTGCAGTTTTTACGAATGGAGCTATTTCAGTACTAATTATATCTAGGGGTGCTTAACTTTTTTCTTTTCTTTTCTTATATATATTTATATATATATATATATATATATATATATATATATTCTCTCTCTCTCTCTCTCTCTCTCTCTCTCTCTCTCTCTCTCTCTCTCTCTCTCTCTCTCTCTCTCTCTCAAATATATATATCGATCGATGCCATAACCTGTTGATGCCATAACCTATGGAATCTGTCAAATGTTTTGTTTATAATTTTTACGAGATAGTCTTTTAATCTGGCGTTATGAAAACCCGCGGATACAAGTCGCAGAGACTTTGTCCAAGTTGTTGCACTGCTTTTTAATTTGAACCATTCCGCTGTAAATGTCAGCGGACTGCTTTTCTCGGCCATTATAGCATCTAATTTGAAATATGTGACATGTTAGTTGCCACAGTTTAACATCTCCTGCGAAGCTACTCAAGTCGCCCATAAAAACCTGCCTGTCATGCCCCCCAATTTGTTATTAGCCGTGATAGAGACTATTTCGCAATAGGAATGTGAAAGTAGTCTATTGCTCCATTATCCACCAATAATTATAAGTTCCAGTTAGATTTAAAATGTGAAAATGACACTAAGTTTGGTTACGGTACAAACCTGTAACACATTTGTATAAAGTTACATTAGTTAGTTAGTTTGTTTTGTTTAACCACTAGAGCACTCTGATTGGATGTCAGACATTTGGTAATTTGGACATATAGTCATAGAGAGGAAACCCGCTGTATTTTTCCATTAGTAGCAAGGGATCTTTCATATACACCATCCCACAGACAGGACAGCACATACCACGTCCTTTGATATACCAGTTGTGGTGCACTGACTGGCTTGTGCTCATAAAACCTACTCTAGAGTTTGCACTGTGATTTGCAATTACTAAAGCGCCTATGAGACCATTCTCAGAATTTCAAATGATACCAAATACTGGTAATGTTCACTTTGGGTGCTTGGGTCGTAGGATCGAATCCCTTTGGTGGACCCAGTCCCCATCCAAGCCAGTTCCCCACAAATAATATATCATTGGCCATGGTATGTACTGTTCTGTCTGCGGGAAAGTGCATATTATATATAAAAGGAAAAAATGTAGTGGGTGTCAGAATTACCAAATATTTGAAATCCAATAGCCGACGATCACCCATTGGGCTATTTCTCATTTTAGCCGTGCTGGTATATCAGAGGCCATATGGTATGTGCTGTGCTGTCTGTGAAATAGTGCATATAAAAGATTTCTTTCTACTAATGAAAACATATAGCGAGTTTCCTCTCTTAGACTATACAAAGTATTCTTATAACAAGGGACCATGATAGTTAGTTCGTTTAGCATTAGTTCGTTTTCATTTCCATAAGTTGGTGATTAATGTACAGGGAGATAAACCAGGATTTACGATCAGTTCATTCTATATGTAGTAGTTTGTTCTAAGCATGTTTGTTATATGTGTACTTTACTGTATGTCAAAATTACCAAGTGTTTGAAATCCAATAGCCAAAATATGAATGTGCTCTAGTGATGTCATTAGAAAAAAAAAAAAAAAAAAAAAAAAAGTTAATCAATATATGCTCTTGTGGTGTTGTTAAGGAAGGGAAACTCTGTTAGTGTGCCCATATCCACTGAAGGTTGAGGCATATCTGTCCTGGGCACAAGTTCTGATTTGTGCCAGATCTCCTGTCCAGGACTAAAGATTTGGCACATTTTCTATTTTTTATTATTATTTGGTTTTTATCCCACTGCCCCCTTTCATTTACTCCTTTGAATTCCATCTCATTTCTTCCCGATCTATCAACTCCTCCTATCTTTTAAGTTCTTTCACTGTCCACCTTCACATCTCAGTCCTTGTCTCTCCAACTGCGATAGGTGCTGTACCACACGCGTTTCATTCAGTTTTCAGCTGTGGGCTTAGTCTGATCACTTCGGAGAGTGTTCAGTAGTTACTTGTGGCATTGTTAAGAGGCATTTGTAACCACCTACTGTGCTCCCCTACTAAGGGTGGTTAGTTACTTGTGGCATTGTTAAGAGGCCCTTGTAACCACCTACTATGTTTCCCTACTACCCATTTCATACTGATTCGTTGATTACAGATGCCCTGACCTGCCTAACCTGCCCTTGTAACCACCTACTATGTTTCCCTACTACCCATTTCATACTGATTCGTTGATTACAGATGCCCTGACCTGCCTAACCTGCCCTTGTAACCAGCTACTATGTTTCCCTACTACCCATTTCATACTGATTCGTTGATTACAGATGCCCTGACCTGCCTAACCTGCCCTTGTAACCAGCTACTATGTTTCCCTACTACACATTTCATACTGATTCGTTGATTACAGATGCCCTGACCTGCCTAACCTGCCACCTCAGTGCAAGCTGGTGCAGGATACGAAGGACTACTGCTGTTCGGTGCCTGTGTGTGACTACAACAAGCCCGTGCCTACTCCTGGTGCCCCCATTGCTGTGCCTCTCCCGACCCATCACATGGTTCTTACGCCTTCACCTGGTGCCACGTTTCCACATGGCTTCACGCCCTCGCTTGGCCCGACTCCGCCACATACCATTGTTAACCAGCCTATTCCAACACCATTGGGTAAGTCAGTTTATCCATAGTTGTTCATTTTATCATAAAATTGATTGCTAGATTTTGTAGAGTTTAACATTGAATCAGTTTTGAATGTATTTTAGCTGTAACAGCCCTATATAGGAATCATACTTGAAGTTAGGGTGGGGGCATGCTCCTCCGTGAATTTTTTTTATGTTTCACTAGCCTGAAACATGATTTTCATCTAAAAACTGCTGATCATTTTTGTCAACCACCATATGGCTTTCAAATATAGTACCATATTTTCATTTAGTAACCACAGACTAAAGGCATCACTATTTTGTACCATCTATTATGGAACTAGAATTTAAAAACAATATAAATAAAGTACCACACATATAATTAATTACTAGATTTCTTTTGCCACATTTTTGTTAGCTGATTATTCCTTCTTTTATAAGCACATATGTTATAAATCAATAGAAATGGATCATAGACAACTATGTATGCAATAAAACCACACAATGTGACTACCGGGTATCAAATTCGAACGCACTACACCGATTCACTGATAAGTTGACATTATGGAATAGAAGCTGCGGGCGACATCTGATTTTTTTAAAATGACTCTCATATTATGAATTAAAAAAACAATACATTACTTGCCTTATTATCGGAAAAACCTGTCATATATTAAATTGGTACAATTATTATAATATAGAGGATGTTAAAAAAAAAAAGTAGTACAATTTTCTTCTTAATGCATCTTTTTGTTACTTATTCTGCCTATTTTGGAAATGTATAGTACCTGTATTATAATTGTACAGATAAGCTATAAATTAAACTCATCTCAATAAGGAAGGAAATGTTTTATTTAACAACACACTCAACACATTTTATTTACGGTTATATGGCAACGGACATATGGTTTAGGACCACACAGCTACTGAGAGAGGAAACCCGCTGTCGACACTTCATGGGCTACTCTTTTCGATTGGCAGCAAGGGATCTTTTATATGCACCATCCCACGACAGGATAACACATACCACGGCCCTTAATATACCAGTCATGGTGCACTGGCTGGAGCGAGAAATAGCCCAATGGGCCCACTGACGGGGATCGATCCCAAACCGACCGCGAATCAAGCGAACGCTTTACCACTGGGCAAGTCCAGCCCAAAAATCTCAATGATGAACTGAATGCAACTGAACTCTGCTGGACAGAATTAAACTGATTTAATGGCGGTGGGAGAAACGATACTCAGGTTGACCAATGACTAACTTTCATTTTTGTTTCTTCTTATTTCTAGCATTCTGTGTTTACAAAGGAATTCCCTACAAGCAAGGCCAGACGTGGAATGAAGGCTGCAAACAAAAGTGTCGATGTGATGATGCCATGAATGATATCTACAACTGCTTTGAGAGGTAAGATGTTCGACCTCATTCAGTGAAGTGATACAAGAACATCAGTCTGTTTTACGGCAGATTTCCAACCAGATCGAGCCTCCTTAACAGAGATAGACCCACTATGTTACTTATCATTCCAACCATTGCCAGTACTTATAAAACTTTAGCCTAGACTCAAATTTTGAATGACGTCACATGTATGCAATTTGTACAGTGTTGCCATGACGTTAAAGTCTCAAACTCTATTAGAGTCTTGAGTCTAGACTCTGTAAGGTTTATAAGCACCAGGCCAGTCTGCCTGATTTGTATAAAATAGGAAGATGCTATGAAATATTCCATTAATTACTGGAATAGTGAAAATATGCATTTGACATGGGCAACCAACAATTATTTAATGCAGAATTACCCCTTACATCATAATGCGTTATATTTTGAATACAATGCAATGATAGTGGGTTTTGTTTCTCATTCTCTGGACCAAGTGTCACAACTGTTTAACACAAATAATTACATCCATTAAAGTTAAAACATTTGTATTATTATGATTATTTTGTCTTTTACTTGCTGACCGACCAGAAAGCGTTATCATGTTAGTGACACCATGGTGGTCATTTAACTGACTTGTACAGGGATAACATCTGCACTAATTTGACTCCAAACCCTGAGTGAGTACTCCACAAGGCTCAATGGGTAGGTGTAAACCACTTGCACCGACCAGTGATCCATAACTGGTTCAACAAAGGCCATGGTTTATGCTATCCTGTCTGTGGAAAGTGCAAATAAAAGATCCCTTGCTGCTAATCGGAAAGAGTAGCACATGTAGTGGTGACAGCGGGGTTCCTCTCAAAATCTGTGTGGTCCTTAACCATATGTCTGACGCCATATAACCATAAATAAAATCTGTTGAGTAAAACATTTCTTTCTTTCACTAATCTGATGCTTTTTGCAGCATCATTTCAAATCATTTATAGTTATTTTCTTTGCTTAAATCCAATTAAGGTTAAGCATGCTATTCTGGACACACGTCTTAGCTATCTAGACTATCTGTCCAGTACAGTAGATTAGTGATTAATTGTTAGTGGTTAGTGAGAGTGAAGTCAGTGTAGTGGCCTTAAACCTACCCATTGAGTCGTTAAACTGGATCTGGGTGGGAGCCAGTACCACGAGGTGAACCCAGTACCTACCAGTCTTAAGTCTGATCTTATGATCTCTATAATCCAGTACCTACCAGTCTTAAATCTGATCTTATGACCTCTATAATCCAGTACCTACCAGTCTTTAAGTCTGATCTTATGACCTCTATAATCCAGTACCTACCAGTCTTAAGTCTGATCTTATGACCTCTATAATCCAGTACCTACCAGTCTTAAGTCTGATCTTATGACCTCTATATTTACAGTGTTTATGATGACCTCTTTATCATAACAGCATTTGTGATGATCTCTTTATTATAACAGCATAAAAGCATTTGTGATGATCTCTTTATTATAACAGCATTTGTGATGACCTTTTTATTAACAGGTGCCCCGTGTATCAGCCTCAACCAGGGTGTACAATGCTGACTGACCCCAATGACCCATGTTGCCAAATCCCACAATGCACTACGATCCCGACTCCGACACCTGGCACAGGTCCAACTCCGACACCTGGAACAGGTCCTACCCCACCTGGAGGTCTGACTCCGCCCATGAAGAACCCATCACCAATACCAATAGCCCCGTCTCCACCACAGATCATAGGACAACGACCATCACCAAGTATTCCAGGGCTGACACCAAATCCTCGAGATCGTAAGTACATCTGGCTCTGTGATACTGAAATTAGTCTAGACCTTGATAACACCACACAGACTGCATGCATGCATGTGATGCCATTAGAGACTGAGTCTAGAAGTTTTATAGTACATCTGGCTCTGTGATACTAAAACATTTTAGAGTCTAGACTCTCAGACACTAACATCACACCTTGTTAACACAAATCAGACTGCATGCATGTGATGTCATTAGAGATTGAGTCCAGACGTTTTATGTGATGTCATTAGAGATTGAGACTAGATGTTTTGTAGTACTGGCTCTGTGATACTAAAACATTTTAAAGTCTAGACTCTGAGAGACTAACATCACACACTGATAACACCATACAGACTGCATACATGTGATGTCATTAGAGATTGAGTCTAGATGTTTTGTAGTACTGGCTCTGTGATACTAAAACATTTTAAAGTCTAGACTGAGAGACTAACATCACACATTGACAACACCATACAGACTGCATACATGTGATGTCATTAGAGATTGAGTCTAGATGTTTTGTAGTACTGGCTCTGTGATACTAAAACATTTTAAAGTCTAGACTGAGAGACTAACATCACACATTGACAACACCATACAGACTGCATGCATGTGATGTCATTAGAGATTGAGTCTAGATGTTCTATAAACATGGGCCAAGGACTTGAAAATTGTTGTTTCTGGGATGAAACACAATTAAGTCTGAAAAACAATCCATCCTCAGAGTGAGCTTTAACGATGACATCATTTAACCAATGAGCAGTGCACTCAACCATCTAGGTGCAGACTCTCTAGATGTTTTTTCTATCAGTTGCTTGCATTAGAATAAACATATCTAAAGCAACTCTTCTTAACATAAATGGGAGTAAAATGCTGGGGGGGGGGGGGTGTTTTGTTTTTTCAAATCTCACTGGCCTTTTCCTTTCTTTTGTAAGTATTCCAGCACTGAATCCCAAACCTGATGGCCATAAAGTAGAACTGGATTTAGTACAGCTCTTCCAAATGACAAATGTTTGACAATGTGTGTTTGTTTTATTACTCACTGCCCTCTTCCCTACCTTCATTTTATTTCATTGCAACTTATTTTTGTGCTTATATCCAATTAAGGTTCAAGCATGCTGTCCTGGGCACACACCTCAGCTATCTGGGCTGTCTGTCCAGGACAATGGGTTAGTTCTTAATTGTTAGTGGTTAGTGAGAGAGAAGAGGATGTAGTGAACTTACACCTACCTACTGAGTCGTTAAAACTCACTCTGGGCGGGAGCCGATACTGGGCTGCGAACCCTGTACCTACCAACCTTATGTCTAATGGTTTAAGCACGACACCACGTAGGCCGAATTTGAATTCCATTTTATTTCAAGTATTACTGCACAGGGCCGAGATTTTCGAAGCTATCTTAGCACTATGATGTCGTAAAATCATTCTATGTTATGATGTTACTACAACACATGCCATAGTGATGTTTTAGCCTATGATGGTTTTACGATATCATAGCGCTAAGATATATAGCTTTGAAAATATGGGCCCAGAATCCCAAAGCTTGTTAACGTAAGTACATGTAGAACTGAACTTGGACAGTAACTGTTATTTAGTGGAGCACTTAATTTCTATCGAGATTTTAAATTTTATTTGTCTGTTACTTTTATTTATTTACTTCACTGTCCTTTCCTTTCTCAACTTACCTTTTATGACATTCAATAGCCGATGTGTATTTTTGTGCTGGGGTGTCGTTAAACATTCATTCAATCAATCATTCATTCATTCATTCATTCATTCATTCATTCATTCATTCATTCATTCATTCATTCATTTATTCATCCATTCATCCATTCATCCCTTCCTTTCTCAAAATCCTGTATTTTTTTCTGCCAGAGTTCTGTGTGTACAAAGGACTGCGGTACAAGACCGGAGACAAGTGGCAGGACGGGTGTGACTACGACTGTGTCTGTCTCAATGACATGACTGGAATGTACAAGTGTACACAGAAGTAAGAGCACTCATAAACACGTTCTCTTAAAGACTAAAACTTTGTTTAGAGGTGCTTGTGTCGCAGGATCGAACCACCTCTTTTTCTCTCGTTCCAACCAGTGCACCACAACTGGTCAAAGCCTGTGGTATGTGCTTTCCTGTCTGTGGGAAAGTGCATGTAAAAGATCCCTTGCTGCATTAGCAAAAATGTAGCAGGTTTCCTCTGATGAATATGTGTCAGAATTACCAAATGTTTGACATCGAATAACCGGTGATTAATTAATCAATGTGTTCTAGTGGTGTCGTTAAACAAAAAAACCCCACCTTTTAACTTTTAATTGCAGGGTTTGACAAATCCATTAGCCCTGGCTAGTGAATTTTTCGTCTAAGCTAGTGAAAATGATTAACTGTATTACTATAATACACAGTCCACTCAAACATTTGTCAAACTGCTGGTCATGAGAGTGTCACTGATAGGGTTTATTTTATTGTTGTATATTTTCAGATGTGTGCCGTTCCCCAACCCACCGCCGTACTGTGTGATGATCCAGGATCCCAACAACCCCTGTTGTAGAATACCCAGCTGTCCAAATTCACCCCAGAACACCCCCACCCCAGGTGTTGGTGTTACCCCGCCACTGGGACACACGTTTCCGCCTGGTCACAGCCCTCCTGTACCAAACCCGTCTTTGAATCCGACGCCAGCGCCAAGTCCTATTGTACCAAAAGGCAAGGTTTTGTTGGATTGTTTATTTTTGTGAAGCTAGATGGGCCACTAAGGGTCTCTGACCTCCCATCGTAGTTATTCCGAAAATACTCATTTTTAAAAGGAAATAGTAAATAAAATCTTCCCGTCATGAAAGTTATAATAGAACACAGATTAGTGAAATTCACATGTGGCTAGTCCATCTTTACTTGATGGGATCCTACACTATTCTGGAAACAAAAAATAAAAAATAATGATTTTGACGAATGAAGCAACTTTATTGAACAAAACTAATGTGTGTGGTGTGTTCGATTCTAGTTCTCATTGCTGCATACACTGACACACACACACACCTTGTCCTGGATAGAGGAGCCAGCCGAGGCTGGCACCTGTGCCCATGACATGCGTGTGCTAAAACAGCTTGCTCTGAATGTGCACGTTAAACCCTAACCTGACCTGACCTCGCACACACACTTGATTAGTTCTGCATAGCATAACATAACCAGGTAACTGATTAGGGCAAACAGCATTGTAAATGTACATGCCTATAGTTAGTTTGCCGGGCTATTTTTATGGCATAGTACATTCTCTGAAAGAATAGTGTTTCTTAAAATTAAAAACCTAAATTTTGACCCCTGAATAGTGAGACTAAGGTTGACCTGAATATTGCTTTATTGTCTGTGGATTTCAGACGTTGTCTGTGGATTTCAGACGTTGTCTGTGTATTTCATATGTCTGTATTTCAGATGTTGTCTGTGGATTTCAGATGTTCTCTGTGTATTTCAGATGTCTGTGTATTTCTGTATTTCAGATGTCGTCTGTGTATTTCAGATGTCGTCTGTGTATTCCCGATGTTGTCTGTGTATTTCAGATGTCGTCTGTATTTCAGATGTCGTCTGTGTATTTCAGATGTCTGTGTATTCCCGATGTTGTCTGTGTATTTCAGATGTCTGTGTATTTGAAATGTTGTCTGTGTATTTCAGATGTTTGTGTCTATAAGGGCAAGGCCTACACACAAGGACAGAAGTGGGATGACGGCTGCGTCCAGGTGTGTGTGTGTGAAAACGGCATGACTGGATACTACACATGCACTGACAGGTAACACAATTTCCCACTCCCTGAGTGGTAACATATACATTGTATCACATTTGATTAATATCACACATACTCTAATAGGGTGTACAAAAAAAAATTCCCATGCAGGAACCCGACCGTGCCTAAAAAAAGGACCAACCATAATTTTGTGCAGTGTCTTTATTTTTTACCCAGTTTTGTTTTATTAACATGTAGGTGAAAAATTTAACATAAAAAACCCCACACACCCAAACAAAATAAAATAAAAACCCCACTGACTAACTAATTGTTTTCTGCATGTTGCCAGAAACATATATATATATATATGTGTATGTATGTATATATGTATGTATATATATGTGTATGTATGTATGTATGTATGTATGTATGTATGTATGTATATATATATATATTTTTTTTTTTTAATTTAAACCGTTATCACATTTATATGTTTTCTTATCCTGAGTAGTTACATATCAAGTTTTATCAGTATGCACTGACAGGTAACATATTTATACATTTCCAAACCCTGAGAAGTTAACCATCAAGTTTTATTAATATCAAACACACTCTTGAGTAATTATTTACCAATTTTCTATACCAGTTCATACACAGTATATCAGCTGAGCATCGCAAACACTGGCTGTGCAGAAAATGTTGCCACAGTATCCATTGAAATTAAAGACTTGCGAAAACCAATATTTTCCAACAAAATATGAATTATCACATGAAATTATTTTGCCAAATTAAAGTAAAACTTGCCAGTTGTGCTTAAATTGGTGAATTTGTCAGTGTAGCGGGGCTAAAGCCCTGGCAGAGAGGAGGGGCAACATCGTGCTACAAAAGTTAAATGTAGTGAATTATATACATACATGTAGCTGAACAGGCTTCAATTTTTGTAATGGGGCAGACTGGGTTTTGCCCAAATTAAATTCCCAAATCTGGATAACAATATTTATTCATATTAGCATTGCTGCCAAACAGCTATATAGGTTTACAAAGGAATCACTACACACTTTTACATGAATTAAAACTAATTTTGCGGGTAGAATGATGGAAATACATGGTAAAAAGCTATGAGATTATGACATTTTGCCAGAATATCTCTTATCGTTTTGGCCCAAATTTGAGGATTTACTCCAGAACTGGATGGTCAGTTGCCCCCCTGTCTTGTATGCTTATGATTATATACAATAAATATACTAAAATTACGAGACTAATAGCTCTGGAAAATATACTCTTCAAAACAAGTAGGGGAACCTGAACTATTTATGTTAATATCAACTATTAGACCGAACATACATTTTGACCACTGACATCCTAGTAAAGAATGTTCAGGTCTGTTTATCAACACACCGAAATACATTCCATAGTTTGCACGTGTATCACACAGTTGACCCGTACACATGCATGGGGTGTCATTCTCGATTTTGACAATTTCCAGGAAGGTCCATTAATCACTGTGGAACATTATTTCTGTCAATCTTTTTCATTCTGTTGATCATACAATTGTTATTGTTTTTAGTCATTTTTATTGTTTGAATTTGCGATTTACTGATAAAAAAATGTCAACTTTCAAATTACACTTCTGACCCTAATCACCTTCAAAATCTTTGGTGGTCATAAAACCTACTGTAATACTGAACTACTGGTTGTAATGTTTGCCCAATTAATTCACTATTATCATATAACCATTCCCCACAGCTAATATACATTACAATTTTGGCAATTGTAAATTCTTATTAGAGTTCCCCTACTTTTTTTGAAGAGTATATTTCAGGAACTCATCCTGTTGTAGATGATTTTTTAAGACTCATCTCAAGAACACCAATCCACTGCATTTTATTTCTGTACCGTGATGTCACAAGAAGGAATGCACACAGTCTTACATATATTATGTGACGTCACAAGAAGGAATGCACACAGTCTTACATATATTATGTGATGTCACAAGAAGGAATGCACACAGTCTTACATATATTATGTGACGTCACAAGAAGGAATTCACAGTCTTACATATATTATGTGACATCACAAGAAGGAATGCACACAGTCTTACATATATTATGTGACGTCACAAGAAGGAATGCACACAGTCTTACATATATTATGTGACGTCACAAGAAGGAATGCACAGTCTTACATATATTATGTGACGTCACAAGAAGGAATGCACACAGTCTTACATATATTATGTGACGTCACAAGAAGGAATGCACACAGTCTTACATATATTATGTGACGTCACAAGAAGGAATGCACAGTCTTACATATATTATATGATGTCACAAGAAGGAATGCACAGTCTTACATATATTATGTGACGTCACAAGAAGGAATGCACAGTCTTACGTATATTATGTGACGTCACAAGAAGGAATGCACAGTCTTACGTATATTATGTGACGTCACAAGAAGGAATGCACAGTCTTACGTATATTATGTGACGTCACAAGAAGGAATGCACAGTCTTACATATATTATGTGACATCAAAAGAAGGAATGCACAGTCTTACATATATTATGTGACGTCACAAGAAGGAATGCACAGTCTTACATATATTATGTGACATCACAAGAAGGAATGCACAGTCTTACATATATTATGTGACGTCACGTACTACCTTGCTTACAGAATCGCAGAATCAACAGGTAGCAACGGTCGTCTACCCCCTAAAAGACGATATCAATTAACTATGCAATGAAAAGGGTGCATTACCGTCTAATGAATGAATGAATGTTTAACGACACCCCAGCACGAAAAATACATCGGCTATTGGGTGTCAAACTATGGTAAATGCAAAAAAAAATGATGATCAACATCAATATAAAAATTCAACAGTTAAACCAAAACACAGTGTAAAGAACTGTGCAAAAATACAAATATCACAGATAGATACTGACTTTTACTCAAAATTTCAATTGTGTGCTGTATTGGCCATTCTCAAAGAGAATGTTACACCCCTGCACCACAGTGAGGTTACAGCACGTGCACTGTCTAGGTACTAGTGTACCAGAAGACATTTATTCTCGGATCTTTCGGCTGCCCCAAGTTCAGCCAGCAAACGTTTCTCTAACTTTCGCAAACTATTTGAGTGGTTCCCGACATGATCATTTGGTTTAACATGCATAACATAAACCAGTCTAGCTGACGGGCTTTTTCTGCTCGGTCTGGCAGAACATAGGTCTGGTTGGTGGATCTAGAAACTATTATTCTTTATATATTTCAGATGTCCCATTTACAAGAATCTGGCTCCGAACTGTATAATGGTGCCCGATCCGAGGGACCCAGTGTGCTGCCAGGCCCCCGACTGTAAGAGTGGAAACACGTCCATCCCTGTCCCAGTGTATGCAACAATCACCGGAAACCAGACTCCCTCTCCCAAGATGCAGACCCCGGGTCCGACTCCATCACCAGGCACAGGGCCAACACCCTCTCCTGGAACCGGACCCACCCCGAAGCCATTACCAAAAGGTATCAACCCACACTTTTTCATTTCATTTCAACTTATTTTCATTCTTATATCCAATTAAGGTTCAAGCACGCTGTCCTGGGCACACATCTTGGCTATCTGGGCTGGCTGTCCAGGACAGGGAGTTAGTTGTTAGTGGTTAGTGAGAGAGAAGAGGGTGTAGTGGTCTTACACCTACCCATTGAGTCATTAAAACTCGCTGCTGCGAACCCTGTACCTACTAGCCTTATGTCCAATAGCTTAATTACCACGACACCACCGAGGCTGGTTCCACTTA